>NC_092814.1:135599340-135899340 GCF_023375885.2 Dermacentor andersoni
GCTAGCCTTTCTTGTTGAAGTATCACTTTTCTCCACAACGATTAACTAATATGCAAAAAATTCAGCGAAAGTGAAGATAAACAAAAACATTCAGCACGTAATTTCGAAGCTATGCCCAGCATCTAACTTGGTGAAAACCAAGCTGCCTACTTTACAAAAAGGTGTAATTGTGCAGGAAGGTTTCAATTATGTAAGACACGCTCCAGCCACACAGTATTTTATACTTATGTGATTGACATTTGCCTTCAAACTGGCTTCGCGTTGCCTTAAAGTTAGCTTCAAATACGAACGCAGCAGCCACATCTTTGGGGGACACGATTCACGATCTCCTTGAGTCTCACGTACGGTCCTACACGTATATAAACTCGCGGTAAGGGAAGCAATTAAACTTTTACTTGACACTGGGCAAGCCAGCATGCGTGCTCGAGAGATATCGAAAAAGTAAACAAGAAGCGGCAGAAGCTGCAGCAGCAATTACGGCCCGAAGGTCGCAAGAAGCAAAGAAACGTGACAGACGCGAGTGGCCTGAGCGTCCAGGCGCGATGGTAGCTGTTCCGCACGGGGCAGGGCTGCCGGCGGCCAGACCCCGTGGGCGTCTGTCATTTCGGCAGCGGCTCGGTGCATGGGAACTCATTCGCTTGATGAGGCGAAAGAAAAGCGGCCGCCGCCACCGCTCAAGAAAGCGCTGCTGCGCTCGCTGCGGCCCGCTAATTAGGAGCAATTACGCTGCCGACTCTTTCATTTCATCTAGCGGGGCGCTCTTTGTTAATGACGTGGTGCTTAGCTGGCAACATTAAATTATAAATTTGAGACGAGCTCCGGCGCACACCTAAAACCAACGGTGCACGCCTACGGGGCTGGCGCGTGCCGCCACGTAGCGCACGCGTATTTTCACGACCCCATCGCGATGAAATCATGAAAAATGCACGGCAACGAAAGGCCAGCGCCAACTATCAGAATCTCAATTACGTAGGCTGTGCTGGCGGCGGGGAAGAAGGAAAGCGCTGCTTAACTGCTCTTGCCTTTGGCACCCGCGCGTTGCGCCACCACCGCGCACGCGCGTGCAGCCATGGCTGAATGAGTGGGAGAGATCATTAAGGCGAAAGCACGGAGAAAATGAGCCGGCTGTGTTGTTTAACAGCGGCGAGGCGCCGCTCTAAATGACGAAGACAGTCAGTATAGAAAACATGCGGCCGTGAAGTCTCGTATACGTGTATGCAAAGAGAGGAGCACTTTCGGCTATACCGACGCGGCCGTTAAACGCTCGAAGCAATATGATTTTAACGTCCTGATCCAATCGCCGAACGTGTCAGGTTGCTGCTGTTAAGGTCCGCCGCGTGGAATATTAAAATCATTCTCGAGGCCGTTAACTATGTCGCTCAGAATCGTGCACGGAAAATGTGCTCATTAAATATATCCTGCTTTACATTCTGCGGAGTGTGTCGTGTTAAGTTCACTCACTGTTTATTGGCAATTCACGAATCAGCATTCGAGTGCGGCGCTGTCATCTCCGCTTGAGAACGGTGCAGTCTAACAAAATAAAATAAATAAGGCTTTTTGCGCAATAAGCCAAATGCAAACTGTACGGCGCCATGGCTGTGCATGAACGACGCTGCTTGACACGTCTAATGTAGTATGCACAATAGCTGCTAAGTTTCTGGCCATAACTGCAAGCCTATGTGCGCTATACCTCGAGAAGTTTCCAAACAAATGGAAGAAGAGGGAGGGTAATGTCTCTAAATATCACAAGGACCGCGAAACATGTCGCAGCGGGGGGCAGCCTCGAGGGTTGGCTACGAAATAATGGCGGTCGCCTGAGGTTCTCTGTCGTACTCAGAAAGCAGACGGCACAGTACAGTGCGCGCGCATTCACTGGAAAGTAATCGCTATGGCTGGTAATCGAACGCGTGATCTCGTGCCGAGTAGCGGAACGCAATAGCCATTGAACTGCCGGCACAGGTTCGTAAAACTTGTGACTCTGCGTTTGAAGGATTCTTTTTCAAAACGTCGTAACCGGAACACCACTGTAGCATTTCGTGGAAGAATCTGGGGAAGGGCATCCCGTAACTGGTATCAGGCTTCCTAATCAATGAACATGCCTTCAGCAAAGAGCGGATTCTCTTCTGCAGTTGCGACAAGTACACTAGCTTAAATTATGATAGGGTAATCTTTAAAATAAAATATGTGTTTAAAAGAGTGTGGTATGTTGGTAGATGCTGGCTACAAATTTTTTCTTGATTTCACACTGTTCTAAACACGACCTACTGAACTCCAGACCTGCGCAGATGTCCCTCGCCCAGCACGCTTTGTCTAGTTAAACTGTTTTGCCGCTAGGGACCGAACGTACTGGCAGAGTGGCGCTAGTTATGACCTGTTCGCTGTCGTATGCTTCGGCGATCTGTTCCAACTCTCGTGCTGCCATTTCGGCAGGCACAAAGCGCTTGTATTGGTGGTGAATGAATAACTTCACAAATATAAAAAGAAAACAAAATTTCCGATTGTTTTTCGTTTGAATAGTGAAATTAGCGGTGGAGGAGCGGTGCAATAAAGGTAAAAAACGACCATAGGTGGCAGCTACAGTGCTAGACGGCATAACTTTCCCTTTCTTAGCCTTTGTAAGAGACTGAAAAATATCGTTTAAAGATTCATAGGATAAACTTGCTTTTTTCAGTTGATTACAGACAGGTTAATGTCAGAGATGACATGAGGATTTACTTCTGTGTACCGTAATGAAAGGCAGAGGATCTGGTAAAAGTATTCACAAGTAATTCCTGCGCCCTACATGTGCATGAAATTAATCGAGTCTGTTTGAAGGCGAGGTAAGCCTACCTTCTTTTTATTATTGTTTGATGTCTAGGTAAATGGAAAGCTTGCAAAAGCGATCCCATTACTTTAAAATGTGCTGCACTGCATGCAGGCCTTGTCTCACGGAACTTTTTTCAAACTGCAAAGCTAGCTTTTTTGTGTGATATGGCAGCAGCATAACGGTGGTGCAAAAGAAACGCAGTGAAGCTGGAGGCACAATTTTGTTTTTGAACTCATGACACATTCACGGGCAACTTGAAAGATTTAAAATGAGTGATAACCGTTCTGTGGTCGAACATTACGATGGTTTCCTGTTTCTAAAAAGTGCAGAAGCTAACTTTTCAATGTATGCAGTGAAACTTTTCTGAACTTTACGAACTCGACAAACAATCTGACTTAATGCGAAACGTCTGCGTGGTTTGCTACTGCGTGAAAATTCGTAGGAGCGGCTATTTACCGCTATTTAGAGAGGAGCGACTGCACGCACCGACATTTTTCAGGTCCGGGCAGTCAACTTTTGGAGCCACGTGACCGATCAAGGTCTTTTTATATCACTGTCACTGTGTTCGCAAAAATCATCAACTGTGCAAGCAGTTCGTCACAACACGTTCTAATTACAGCGCGGCCCCAGTCAACCGTATACGCGCCGTGCACGCCGACGGACGCGCCACTGGTGGCTGCCTTGCGCAGAACACGCGGGAGAGGAGCTTGGCGCGCGCCGTAGTTGGTTGTGTCGTTGATCGTGATTCTCTGTCTTATTCACGTTTTCAGAGCAAGATAGGCAACACCATTCGCACGTGTGGGGTGGCCGAAGCTTCAGGGAATGTCGAAGAAGAATTGTTGCAGGTTGGGGGGCTCAAATACCGGTGAAAACGTGCCGGCGATACGGTTCTAATCATTCCCGGCAAAGCCTCATCAGCGGGAGCAACGGTAGCAAAAATAGATCGTCGCTTCGAAGGCAAATTTCTTGTTCTCATCCTTTCCTTTGTGTCGTCGGTGTTTTTTTCAACTTGATCATAGACTCGTGAGCAACGAAGTTCGTCTGCAGTGCAGCATGAGGTTTAAAGGCATTTCGCTAAAGTTCGGAATGCTGTTTGCCGCTTATATTGTTTTCCGCTTCTTTACCGCGTTGTGTTAGCTAGGTAGCACGACTGCACGAGCGCATTGCGTTGTATGTTAAAGCTACTGAAGTTTGCAAGAACTAAAATTGGTTGGTTTCATGTGGCGCGGTAAATCCTCGCACCAGCTGTCGCGCACTTCATGTTTTTACATCTAATTTATGTGTGGCTTTGCACATGTTTAATTGTTACTAGTTGCTCCATGCATAACTCATGTCGATTCTTTTGAGTTGCGAAGTTTTCACCCTGCCTTGTTTGTAAAGGGTATAAATCACGCTGTGTCTTATCGGAATGGTACCAAGGAAGTGCTTCTTTAACAGCTTTATTCTTTTCGCCCGAGGGCATCTTAGATATTGTTTGCGTTTTTGGAAAAGTGTTTATAAAATAGGTAGTTCAGGGCGAGAATTGCTAATAGCTGCTGCATATGGTATTTTTGTTCCATTTCTCGCTGAAAAGTTCGCGTCCCGTTTGGGAAGTCATCACACCTCGATGCTGCCTGAGCAAACTTAACACGCCGAGTGATTTGTTTGTTTCACAACGTAGTCCCTTCTTGCATGAGTTCTTTACTCAAATGAATTCTTTCTTATACTTACGCTACAGACGACTAAACCGGGCCTTGCCGCCAGCGCTCATCTACTTTGACTGACACTGCTCTGCCTTTAAATATATCATGTGGCACCTCTCTCTAGTAATATAAAAAAAGTACTGAAAAGTTAGTCAGTCTTTAGCTTTGTACGTTTCCAAGCAGCTCCCTTGGGGAATTTAAAATTGCACAAACTGCAGCGGGAACGGTAGTTCATCGGCGTCTGCAGCAGAATTGCATCGGCAGTACAGCTTAACACGCGCTTTTATTAACCTGTGTGTTTGGTGACTTCGTTGGCTATTGTACGCGTTTCCATCAATAAATTGGCAATTACTCATCTTGAGGCGACTTCGACTGCACTTATTCGGCGATGTCACATGTATTCATCGGCAGAAAAATCACAACGGCATATGCAGAGATTGCACCGTGCGGATTTGTTTGATATAAGTCTGCACTAACGACGGGTGCTTATTATTCAGGTACAGAAGCAGCATTGCGGCAAGGGTAGAATAAAAAAAACATCTAGAGATCGCATCACTCAACAAAATTTATCGGCTAGTGAAAATGAGCTCCACGTCATGTAAATGTGGTTCAGGGCGTTTGTCTGCGGGACACACCTTGCACGTATGTGGACCATGTTGTCCCTAACACCGGTAACATAGTGTTCATACCCGCTCGCACAGAGGTCAGCATCTTCCCTACAGCTGTCACTGCAGCAGAAGTAGCCTGGTACCCGAACAAAGTAGAAACCGCAGCCGCGAGCTACAGCCATCCTTGCTGCAAAGGGTTGTCGTCTGCTACTGCTCCCGCGTGTACTGTTGGAAGCGTCCGCTAGGTGGCTTTCAGTGGCGCCTCTATAGGCGGTGCACGAGGCGTATAGAGTAGCAGACGAACAGGTCACAAAAGCGACACCAACGGCCAACGGTTGAACGAGAGTAGGCGCAGGCGACTCCCATAGATGTCGGTTATTTGTACAGGTCTGGAGTTAGAGTATGTCGCGGTTTTGAACAACGGTGACAGAATGGATAGAGAAAACGAACGTAGAGAGCTCTTGCGGTACACGACGCGGAACACAGCGCAGCACTTTCAGGGTGGACGTAGTTCCAATAAACGCAATGCGCAGCAGCACAGGAACTGAAGCCCGTCTCATTCAGCGATAACTGATGATAAAATTTCACGCTGACAATTGTTTTTCAAGTGATATTCGTATCTTCATTCAATCAGGCTCAATTATTGGCGTGGTTAAGATGTAAAACATTTGCTAATAATAATAATAATAATAATAATAATAATAATAATAATAATAATAATAATAATTACCACGGCGGACCCGCAAGTGTAGCCTGCCTAACTAGTCGTCTGACGACGGGAGACCTCAACAGAAGTGCTTCTGCACTAAATGCGTTAGCCATTAGAGTGATCCTGCAAAGGACCGATGTTCGCCCGTTTCCTACGTTTAAGTGTTTCGAAATTTTTTTCGTAGACACATTTGTACCATATTGCGCGCAGTTGCGTCATTGAAGATGAAAGCCAGCGTTAGCAGAGTTTCTTGTGTGAAAGAGCAAATTCATGGCTGCATCGGTGAGAATTAGATTATACAAAGAGCGGTGCCATTGCGCATAACTGGCCTAATGTTGCAAGCTTTAGAATGGCTGGTTAAAAAAACAAAAAACAAAAGCGATGCCGCACGTGTTGCGAAATTACTGCACCTGTCACCATCTGGCACGTTTTAGATTATAAGCGACACGTTATATTTGTCTGTATTCACGAAGCTTACCATTCTTAAGGGCGCTTTGCCATCGGTCGGCCCCTTTCGCTCATGACATGTCCAGCATAGGCATCGGCTGACAATTTCTCTTATGAACACTACCTAGCAAGAGCTTTTTGTGAGCACCTGAGGAACAACTGATGTGTTGTGCGGTGCTAGAAAAAGCCACTTTAGCGTACCTATAAGTTCTGGAATGGTAGAAGTTCCATGTCCTGCGCTCGTTTGCTGCCAGGTGCAATTCGCTGCACTTGGAGGTCTACTGAAAAAGTTATCCTTTGGCAACTTCCGGTTTTCGTTAGCCGATGCACATGCGATCTGGATTGCTAAGGCGATCGGCTGGCGCGCGATGTTACTAAGCGTCCTTGTACGAGAGCAGCCACGTGCATGGGTACTGGTCCATATTTTTAAAGAATTTGCGCTTCAGAAGGTTTGTAAGAGCATGCGTCGCTGAAACTTGATTGCGGGCACATTATTAGCGGAAAAACCCTTTCGGCAGGTGACAAACAATTCACACGAATGAAAAGGTTTGTGACTTCAGCTCACGGACGACGAAATTCCCATTCGAATGCAAAGCAAGGCCGCGCGATCGTAACAGCGAACGCGATAAAAGAGCCCAGGCGAACGAAAATTATATATGGGCCGAATTCTCTAAGCCTTTCGTTTGTGTAAGTGCTCTTAGCCATAGGCCGGCCACTTTCGCTAACACATATGTTAAACATCACGATCGGCTAGCATCTTATTTTATGAACAAATCTTGGCGTAACAACGTTTTCATTAATAAGTACATAGATCTTGCGTGCGATGAACGTTCCGAATCCAGCCAAAGGACCGAAAATTTTCTTTAAGAAGCCTTACTTTGTAATTGCAAGTCTCATTTTCCATTCCTCTCGTAGGCTCGGCGCCACCACGGTACCAATCGCCGATGTCGGCACCGAGTGCCACCGTTAACAAGTAGACGGGAAAATTAAATTTATAGATACAAGACATGGCTACATTAATGAGCGCGTTGCAGCTCCTAACGACGCCTGCGGTTCAAACCCATTCACTTCAGCCAAGTAATTGAAGTTACACTTGCACTTGCATGGATTCGCACGATCAAGGATCGAGCAAACGACGAGGCCACTCGACGGCAGGACGTCTAAAAACCGCGGCCCCTGATTGGCGTTCTGCGCCGGGAGCAACTGCCCACATACATCCCGGTTAACGTCTGAGAGCATTCTCAGCGCTTCTTCTCGCCGCTTTCGCTCTGCCGGCTGGCTTTCACCTGGAGCAACATAACAGCCGCAAAGAGACGCGCTTGCAGACCGCGAAAGAGCGGCGCAGGAGGGAACAGGCGAAAAGAACGACGAAGAAAGAAAGAAAGAAACAAGCAGCGACCTGGCTGGCCGTGCCACCGCGGAACGACCTGACGCGAATCTGGAAGGACTCAAAGCGGTCCCGAATGAACTGGACGTGAGCGCGGGCTGGTACAGGCTCGGCGGCTGAATGCGCTCTTTTTTACAAGCTTCGAAGAAGAACCGTCGTGCAGGGAGAATGCAGCTACGTCGACGGTGCGCGTGGCGCGAAAAAATAGAGGCAACGCGGCTGAAAGCAAAGCGAAAGAAAGTGCCAGCAGGGTAACAACGGCGGCCCGCCAGCAGTCGCCATTGTTTTTCGTTACGGCGCGGCGCTCTTTGGCTCCATCTGTGGACTGTCATTGCGCCGTCGGGTACTTCTCGCCAGCCTTGCGAGGCATAGCTGCTACGAGAGCCAGCCCCTGGTGTGGCGGCGAACAGTCGGCTACTCGGACGAACGCGCTGAGTAGCGGCTTTGGCGTTCAGCGTCTCCCGCCGGCGTCATCGCACGCGGTTAAGCTCGGGGCCGCGGCAGGTTGTACCCATTTTTCTCTGTCCCGAAGATGCGTGCGAGTGATTTCGGGAAACTCGAAAGGGGCTAGAAACGTGTATTGCGGAAGCGGTTTCAAGAATGAAGTGTTTTCAAGGCAAGCGTGATGTTTACTCCGCAGAATGCACAAGATGAAGCCCAGCAACTTTTCTCTATTTTAATGTGTTTCTCCGAAAGTGTAGTAAAAAGAGTCAGCACGCGCTGAGTCTTTCTCAGGAGCTCGTTCAAACCGAGAGTGTCATGGAAAAACAATATACTCACCAAATCTTTACACGATTCCGTGTCATCGTGGGCTGCATATCGGCACGTTTTATTCAGTCACCTAATAAAGGTGATACGCCACTCATCTCTTCATGAAAGTCAATGGGAAATGGGCGCAACAGTTAGGAAATTGCATTGTAAAAGCGCAAAGTTGGGTCGCGTGACCATGTAGAAATTGAGCTCGTCCCAACCGGTGATCACTATATGGTGAAGAGTTCTTTGGTGCGGTGCCCTGTAAGATAATTTCCATCTTAGAAGTGAATAAGGCTATGAATTATTTTGTCCTGTACGCCGTGAGTGAAATTACAGCGTACAGCCAAAGCAGAATGTGTGGACGCGAATCTGCGGCTTCTCGATTAAGAAATATCGATAAAAGCGCGTGACACTCACAACCGTAACCCTCACTGTGCGCTTCGTGAATGCTGGTATTCTGTTACTCATGTTTTGCATGGGTTTTAACGACGACTTATGGTATATCTGTGCGTTTGGTAGTGGCAGAGCGACGTCAAGTTGTTGACTCCCATTTGGCCCCAGACCGATCACGAGGAAAAATATTCGTGGCCTTGGCCTGGGCGTTATAGGTAGTGTGTCGATGGAGGGACGTTCTAGAATAAAGGGGTAAGGCCTAAACAATGAAACGTTCCTTTCTTCCGAGCGCTTCCTAACCTCACATAACGCCTCCTTACAGCGAAGGATCGATGAAGGAAGCAAACGTACTCTGAAAGCTCCCTTCGCCAGTCCTCACGTAAGGAACGGTTGCCGCATGCCTGGGTTCTAGAGGATCTCTTAAAAGCTTTACGCGAAAACTATTATTCAATAAAATATGTTGCATCGTCGCACAATTATTAAACTGAAGTGCAAATATGGAGACGCGTGGACGCTTTCCTCTAGTTTTGTTTACTAAACGTAAAAAATTAGCACATAATAGCGCAAAACTTAATGTGTTCCAGCAACGCTGGCACGCCCAATGTTACTAGGCTAGCTTGGGCACGCCGGCTTTATCGTGAAACGCCTAGCAACGCCACTGCCGCCACTCCTCTCGAACGCGCGGCTGAAACGAACATGCCTGGCAAGGCCTACCGTGCTCGCGCTTCTCCGCCGGCCGGCGACAGCACGCATGCGCACGCAAACGTCACGTGGCTAAGCAGTGAGGTGAGACGCTCGTTCAGGACCCGGAGCGGCTTAAAGGGAAGCTGAAAGCTTTTCCAGAAAAAAATGAGTGAAGAGCAGTACGTCGTGGTTTTCAACCCTCTGAATTCGAATATCGCATCGAAATTGAGCGAAAGAAAGCGCAAACATATTTTATTTCGACGAAAAGTGCAGCATCAGACACACCCAGCTCGCGCACCTCGTTTCCGCCTGTGATTGGTCGGGCGCCTCGTGACGTCAACAATGGTGTTCGTCCGGACCGACTGCTGCCGCTACACACGAAGCACGGTGCAAGGTAGTTTGGTGCTGTTTTGCTGAGACGGTCATGGAAAATTTCGAGAGCTTGCGTTTCATTGAGGAGTTCGGCGTTAAGTCCAAACTCCACAAGAGCGATTTTGCGCGCGACGGTGACGAGCGACGGCTTCGAGCGACAAAACGGGCCGTCGCTTGAACAGATCGCTCGGTGTTGTCGCTCGACCGCTCGTTTCTAGAAATCTAGAACTCGTCGCTCGTCCCTCGTCACCCGGAAGTGCTATGAGCGTCAAGCCAATAGTGCGAAGCCGGAACTGGATGCACATAACTCAAATACTACTGTCTGTCGCACGGAACGAGCAAACTATTGAATTTTACACGTGCAAGAATAAGAACCTAGTGCAAGACCTTCAGAAATATTTTATGCTCCTTTTTCAGTAAAATACATCAATTTAAATTGATAAAGCATGCGTCACGCTAGTTTCGGCGCGTATATTGCTGCCCTCATACCGGGAAGTCGTCGCTCAAAGCCGTCGCTCGCGTGGAGTTCGGTTCGCAGGCGACGAGTGAACGCGACAGCCATCGCCTCGCTTGTCGCGCTGTCGCTGTGACGTGCAAGATCACTTGTAAGGGGTTTATACTTTATTCCCTAGATGTACGAGCCGATTGCGAAGAGCCAGCCTCTCCAAGAAGCAAAAAATGCTGGTGCAAGCACTGCTTTTCACGCGAACGAAAGCGAAGTGTTAGCATCTCCTTGTGTTGGAAATGTTCTTTGGCGAGTATATTTTTTTGCTAAGCTGCATACAGCGTTCCAGTGAGTACGTTTCCGGGCAAACAACTGTAGTGTTATGTTCCTGCATGCCTCCTCGTAGAACGTAAGCGGTGATGCGATGTTCGGCATTTGTGCGCTGCCCCATAGCTGTCGGCAATCTACACAGATGGTTTAAACGCGGGAAAAGTTTACCGGCTGTTGTAGCACGTGTAGTATAGAACCTTCATCAGCGCGCCATCCGGACGCTACTCGTAACCGGCGAATTCCGTCGGCTACGTGAGATGGTCGGTTTCTCTATGTGTGCGAGAGAAGGGGGAGCGCAGCGTCCTGGCGTGAGCAGGCTTTCCAACACATGCAAACTTTACACTTGCACTGCGTTATGGTAGCTGCATGCAGGCTGTTTCACAACACACGTGCGAATAGAAAATTCGCGGCGCTTGGCGATGAAACCTGCGTCAAGGGTGGGAGATAAACATGCACCTTCCGTTCAGCGTGCTAATTATTTTTTTAGGAGAACCCAAAGCACGCATTATTGATAAACTCATAACTGAGTAATTGTCACGGAAGTGGTTAGAGCACAACACTGTTGTTCTTGAGCGCTTGAAGTTGTTTCGCTTCACAGCAGCCTCCCACTTAGCTGAAAGCTTCTTGTCTTGCAGGAACTATTTGAACATCGGAACATCGTCGCGGCCGCTGGTGTTCGTGCAAGCGTAGGCTGCACAGAACGCCGGCATGATCGGCCTAGAAGTTCAATTTATGCTGCGCACGTCGACCACCACTCTACATACACACAAAAAAAGAAATGTAGGGTCGAGCGAAGCATATTAGGACGGCATGCACGCAGAAATAAGCCCGGTCAGGCACGGCCGCGGAGACTGCGAAGGAGCGGTACACCAGTGCTGACGTCACTACGCCGCGGTTTCCGGTCTCCGCTCGCATCGTCAGCGTCAGCAGCAGCGCGCGGCGCTCGACGGGGGGCGGAGCTACAGCGCAATTGTAACCGACGATTGCGTCGCTCCTTAGTGAAAAATCCCCCCCAAAATTTTACCTGCATGGTTTATAAGGTTCCCGCATCCGTATATGAGCGTCTTATTCAATTCGACAGACTCTTCAGCTTCCCTTTAAGGACGCATGAAGGTAGCTTCGGAGCTAGCTTACGCTGAGGAAGCACCAAGGTAGCTTTCACGGGGGGTCCCTCAGTAAGGAAGCTGTCAGAGTGACATAAGGTGGCCTCACCACAATGAAGGCTTCCTTAGTGAGTTAAGGAAGATTTCATTGTTTGGCCCTAAGGGCCGGATTCTGAAATGCTCCTAACCTTAGACCGATTCCCTATCTTCCGCAAGGAGTCCTCCATGCTACCTAAACGGCCTTGGCTGCGCACGGCACCTATTCTAGCCGAGCGTACCGCTTTCAAAGTCGTGCGGAAAAGCATGTGTTCAGTTAGAGGGGCACGGTTTGTTAGGAAGCATGAAGGTAGCATTCCGGCTCCCCAAGCGCGGGGAAGCACCAAGGAGGCCCTAACTTAGTGCCCCTTAGTAAGGTACGTTCCAGAATTGACGGCAAGTCGCCTTACAGCGTGTGAGACATCCTTAGTAAGGAAAGGAGTGTTTCAGAATCCGGGCCTAAGTGCCAAAGGGGAACATTCGGCAGAGACCTACAGGCAACAACCTATAAGTACCGCTGCACCTCTCGCTGTCTCCCCCCAGAATAACAAGGCGGATCACTTGAGAAGCGTCAGGCGTACATCAGACTACTTCAGGGCCTAATTGTGCACTGAAAGCGAATATTTTTTTCTTCTCCACAGAATGGATGGTGCTACAAAAAAAAAAAAAAATCCACCCAGTATATTTTTTTTTTTTCACATTGAATTTACTTGTACAAGTTTGGGGCTAGGATATCTGCCTTACAACAGGCATGCCGTCGCATCACTACTTAAAAATTTTTGCTGGATTGATTTTGTTCACTGTAGCGGACACTTTTTTGTCATCTTCTATAAAAGGATGCGAATGAAGAAGGACACGGTTATAAAGCATTTGTCTTTATAATGCCCCCCTGACTGTCGGTATTTCGGCAAGATACTGAAACAATATAGTCCCTTGAAAGGTTGCGACTTAGTCACACGTATAGGAAGAAACACCTTAAAAGTCCGTGAATTGTAAATGTGGTTGCGGTTTACTATTTGACTTTGGCGCAAACTGAATTTTAACGGCTTCATGCTTGACCCAAATGAGCCTTCAGGAGTTGCGGAGCAAATTTTTGACAGAATATCAGTAAGTGCTATGAGTTGGGGATTTTGGACTCTCTTTGGGCTCACTTTAACTCACTTTGGGCTCACTCACTTTGGACTGATTTTGGACTCACTCCATGCAGTATCCTTTAAGGAAGAAGAATATCGCAACGCCTTATGTAGATTACTTAGCTGTTGCTTTCCTTTTCTGGTGTGCCGAGATAAACGCGAATATTGAACAGCGAGTTAACAGTAAAGCTTCAACCCCAACACGTATAAAAAGGGGCTCGGTTGGCGGATGGTAGATAGGTCGTAGACGTGACGTAGCGTGAAAGGCCGCTCTTTTTAACAGCATTTTTTTTTCCTCGCTCAATCTGCAAAGTGTGAAACTCCTCGCGTTCTGTACAATGGCGTTCTCTTGCTCTTTTCGATACAGAATTTTGCATAGAAGATTGTGGTCGGAAAGTGTGCAGGCAGTCTTGGTGCGCACGCTTTACGTGTCATTTGTCTCCAGAGCCTCTTCTACTGACGGTCCATTACCCGGGTTAATTGAAAAGTATGGAAGACAGTTGGGAAGTTGAGTTGGAATGAGGGTGAAGGGAAACGGAATTCTATGTACTCTTTCCTCTCGCACGCCTTTTACAATTTTCGTTCTTCATTAGTCATTTCGCATGCTAATAATACCTCAGAAAGACAAAAAAACACTACATTGAGAAAAAAGAAGACATAACAGAAATCCACACGCTGTGTAGTGAAGAGCGTTAAGCGTATGCTTTCTGGTGCCTACGGAAAGGTTAGCATGCTCTGCGACAAAATGCAACTCTTTAAGGTAACAGTTTCTTAGAAACAAAGTAAATTTTCTCGTACTCGGTGTCGCAAGTAAGCTATCGTAAGGTGTAAAAGAAAGCCGACTTACTAGTATCGCTTTTTAAAAGACGTGGCGTGCTTTCAAGCGTATTAGCACGCCACGTCTCCACACTGTAGGATAAATCTGTAGTTTCTGGGTACACAGAATAATTTTCACGTGCACTGCCTTCTGAGGGGCGCTGTATTTCCGGAGATATAACTATTGACTAGCAGCTCAACCATTGGCTAGGAATATAAGATACTAACGCAGCAAATTTTTATTTGCTGTTGAAATGTTACTTAAAGAGCACGCTTTAAAATGTCTTCGAAAAAAAAAAACGCCAGCTCACGCATGCGTCTTTCGGTGTCGGCACTGACTGAGGAGAGCTCCATTATTTTTGCATGCTTGAGTACGGAATAGTCGAGAATACTCACCTTTCGTTTATTTGTTCTTTAAGGTATATTTCACGTTACTGTACCGAAGATTAAGCACCAGTTCGAGCAACACTGTCGTGCTTCAAGTGAGGCGCCAAAGCATCCACAGAGAGCGAGCATCTACTACTTGTATTTTTACGCGTTCGATGCGTCTAGTTCAGTGTCCTCGGCTTTCCATCATCATTACAAATAATCATTTGATTTGGAGTTGTCAGATGAGTATAGCTATCGTCCTATCATCATTCCTTTATTCTTTTTCTCCAAGTTAAACCATCTTGTGACTGATCAGACAGTATTTTTCTTTCGTGCAGCCCGCGGCGGTGCCAGCCGGCCTGTCGGGTAATTTGGGGCGGATCTGCGGGCAATCGCTTCGATGAGGAATGTAGGGGGGTTGCAGCGCACCGTGCTAGAGTCCTCCTTTGGGCTGCCTGTCCCGGCCGCTTCATCGCTCCCATTCTTGGTGTCCTTTGCGGTCATATATTTGACACGGCTGCGCACGTCGTGGCGTGGAAGAACTTCCTCTCGCGAACTGAGAAATATAAGCGCGCAGCGGCGCTGCTGTTCCCTGCGAAGGCCGTCGTAATAAGCGAAGAACAAGTAAACAAGAAGGTCATAGACAAAACAGGCTTCGAAGCGGGGGAAACTGCGGCGAGTAAGAGAGGCAGAGGGACCGGGCACGATTTGTCATCGTCGCCTTCTCTTACGAACAGTGACGATTCGGGCGGGCCCTTTCCGCGCTATTTATGTTCTCACGAAGTGCTGCGTTCGTTGTTGATTAAAATGATAACAAACGCCCGCGCGAAGTTTGCGTCGAAGACCCGCGCAGCTGCACCTGACTTGACGAGTCGCCGGTCATACCCCATCCGCACTCCGTATACTCTTCACAAGATTTGCTCGCGAAAAGGCTTTCCGAATCCCGCGGGAGGATCCGCGCTTCATTCCAAGAAAGATGTTCCTCGAACCTCAGAAGTCCCTTCCTGGAAGTACGAAGTAGAAAGAGCATTGGTTTGGCCTGCCAGGATTGTGCCGAAGAAGTTTTGACTAATGGCGGCAAAAGATTTTCGGATGAATATTTTGATGGTACTATTCAACCAATAATAAAGCGTGATGAGGCCAGCGCGCAGTAACCAGCAGAAAGCATGTCGCTAGGCAATAGAAGCGAGGCTTCGGCCAGTAAGTGGGACCTGTTTCACGGAGCAGATCTTACCTAAGAGCGGCTTGTAAGAACATGCAAAGACACAAACGGGACAGTAAATATACCTACGACTAACGAACGTACGAGGTAAAACGAAGCTGTTCTTTTGAAAGAGTAATATCGTTTTCTTTATTTCGTTTTCAGTTGGGCCCTAGTTGTGTTTTTAGAAGCAATGGCCTCGTAAGTTTTCTAGCAAAACCGTAACAACGGCAGTCACTTTCCTGACAGCTTAGGGGTCGCACATGTTTGTGATTTTCAATGCACTACAATCGTCGGCCAAATGTGGAGTTTTCAGCCTACTTGTCTCTGCGTAGTATCGATATGCTGCCAAGCCCGCCGTTTGCATCATTGTGTAAAAGTCGTTTGACTATGGAAATTTCATTCAGGAAGAGAGGTGCTTTTGCAGCAGGCACATGCTGGTCGCAGTGTCCTCTGCGCAGTGTGACCAGTCCTCAGTGCTGCAGCATGCATGGCCGCTGCGGTTATAAATAACGTTGCGATAAGGGATGCTTTCTCTTCGCTGCTTGGCGGCTAATGAGGCTCACGTGGTGCAGGGCGCACCCTGTGACCAAAGGCTGAAATTAAGGCTAATCATATTGCTAGAAATAGGGGACAAGTGGCGGACATCTTATCTGTCAACGCCCACAAAGTGCAGGTTGCCTTGAGTCATTAGAGAGTTTTAGAATAGGGGCCCCAAACGTTTTGGGGCCCCAAAGAAATAGCGTCGAAGCCACTGCACATGCCCAAGACGCAAACTGCGTTTGGGTTTTGCGTTGGGAACGCTATTTCAGCGATTTAGCGGGAGCTCAAATAGCGACCCCAAAAGTTTTGCGTCGGCAAACATGGCGGCACCCATCGAAGCGACGGCTCTAAACTAGCACCAAACTGGGTTCGATCCGCGGTAACGCGTGAAGTTCGCAAGCTAGGAGAAGTGACTGCGGTTATCGCTTTCTCTCAACTAGCGCTGTGTTATGAAGATTGACTCATTAGACGCCGCTGATTTTGAATTCGATTGTGGATTTGATGGCTCGTAGGCCTAACGCGGCTAAGCTTGGCTGGTGAAGGCTAGTAAAGCTGGTTTGCTCAAAACTAAGCGCAACTAATTGTTTGCTGCTTACAGAATAGCCTCTAAATGGTAATTAAATGCGAATACACGAAAGTCAAAATTATTATTCCTATCATAAAATGGTATATTTTATTTATTTATTTCTAATAGCTTTTCTTTGACGCCGTAGTGGCGCTGTCAGCGCAAGACGCTATCCGCAAACGTAAAACCCTATTCTAAAACTCTTCACTCCTACGTGCCCCAACGCTAACACCCGCAAAGCTCTTTGGGGCCCCAAACTATTGGGACCCCTATTCTAAAACTCCCTATTGACTACCAGTATACTGCGTATACAGGCGCATTTGTTACCGCACCGTGCCCGCGCATTGGCCGTACGTTGCACGTAAAGTTGGCAAAAAGCTTTATTTAATTATTGTTGTTATCGCGATTGCAATTAAACCGACGTTCAAGGCGGTTTCACGCCATCGGCACTACCACCGCCGTTTCCAACGGCGCATGCTTGGTTCGCGCGCAGAGCGCTGGAGGTCGTGTGGCCTTCTGCAGATGGAAAAGAGAGGAGACTGGTGCCTTGTTTGATAAGCGAGTTAGAGGGCCTTTAGAGACGCGAGCGCCACGTCGACCATTTGGCTTCAAACAGGTGGACGCACTATCACGCTCTGTACATTCGGCTTGGCAACGAAACCAGAGCAGCGTTCTTATAAATTCTGGAGTTGTTCGAGTCAAAAGAACAGCATGATTATGAGGCATGCTGTAGTGGTGAGCTCAGAATTATCTTTGTCAACCTGGTGTTCTTTAACGCGCGCCCAACGCGTGGTACACGGGCGGTTTTGTAATTTGTGCCCATCGAAATGCGGTCGCCGGGGCAGGGATTCGATCCCGCGAACCTCGAGCTCAGCAGCGCAACGCCGAAGCCGCTTCGCCACCGCGATGGGTTGTCTGCAAGTCATGACCCCGAAATGGGTCATGAGTCTTTTTCTGTGGTCATGGAGAGTCGAACTACCACTATCTCCAATGACTTCAATGCCTTTTACCAACCTTTGACGCAAAATTTAGATTATCTTTTTCCCTCTTCGCACTCCTTCCTTTATCGGTGCGAGACGACGAAATTTAGCCTGGGAGGTATAGCCAAAGAAATACTATTTCATTCATTCATTCATTCATTCATTCATTCATTCATTCATTCATTCATTCATTCATTCATTTTCATTCATTTTCATTCATTTATTTATCCAAAGTTCTCTGTACAGAGTGAATTTGCTGTATTGTGTTTAATGTCTCGATCTCAAGGGGTGAACCACATATTTGTCATTAAAATGTATTATTAAGTCAATCCTTTTTGAAAAAAAATTAACAGGATTTTGCTAGTTCTCGCTGCTGTGCATGGTTAATATCATTTAATATGAAATGTAAATGTATTTGCGTCATTGCAAAAACAAAATTTTCAGATCGCTAATAAAGGTGGGGTGGGGGGGTGTCATGGTAGGTTTGGTAATACTAAACGGGGCCACGTAATAAAATAGTTTTGCGAGACACTGGTTTAGATAAACGGTTCTCACGAATCGTGTTACTTTTCAGGAGCGAAACAAGGACCGCAGTTATAACGTGTGTACTAACTGATGGCACATGCAGCAGGAATGACACAGTGCTTGCATAAGATGAAAAGATCTATTACCTTGAAGTGTTAGAGATGATTACCCGTACATTATGTTATATTGTGGTTCAAGTGTACAATGCTTTGACATTAAATTGTTCAATATCCATTGGTTCACTGGTTTTATTGATCTTTATCATCCACGTTCGGCGATCCCTTTTCATTCCAGTAGGGCAGCGTGGGCCTGAGGCGTTTGAGCCACATAATGACGCTGAGGGACCTCGGCGTGCTTACGCTTACGTTATTTGGACTCGAATGTGTTGAGAAGCTTCTTGGGGCAAGGAATTTTCGCGGGAAACGTTCCTATAGAGCGACGTGCATACGTTGGGCAGCTCCCATGGCGCACTGAAGCGGGAAGGAGTCATACTCTCTTTTATAGAGAGTCCTGACTCGCTTACACGCGCCTAAGACAGCTAGCGTCAATCGTCACTTAGATTGCTAGACACCCAGTGATAACGCCAACGTAAACAATCGCCACTTGTGGAAGAACCTCGGCGTGCTCTTCCAGGAGACCGAGAGTGGATGTGTAAAGCGATAAGTGAATGCACACTGTAGCGGACGTACTTGATGCGTGTGTTAAACTCGATGACCGGTTAGATTGCGCTCGCCGCTATTGTGATTTGAGTTCACCAAAAAGAGGGAAATTCATAACTCACATTTCCGGCAGTGTGTATTCTTTTTATCGACAAAATAATTTGCCATATCGGGGAGGTGATTCTTCGTTATGGACTGCATACCATAGGCATGCCGTGAAGGCAACACCAACGCCAGCGCGGAACAGCAAGCTAGCCGTAGATGCTACGAGGATTACCGCTGGTGTATGGAACACAATAACTGAAAAGACCAGGAAGACCATAGAAAAGTCAACAGCCGCGATAAAAAAGCTCCAGTGTCGTCTCGAATTGTCGTGCTACAACAACCCAGAAAACCACCCATATTCCCTGGATCACCATCTGACGACCCCAAAACCGCTCTAGAGACATTCGAAAAAGTATCTTCCTTGAACAACTGCAATTTCAAAGATATGCCGCGCCGCGTATTTCTGTTTGGAAGGTGCCGCCAGGACTTGCTTCCAGAGTTGGAAGTCCACTCTAACAGCGTGGGATCAGTTTCGAAGCAGCTTCCTAAAGAGCTACATGAGTGTCATGCTGAAAGAAAAGACCGAGGTTGTATACGGGATCCTCGAATGCAGCTGCCTAACGAGAAAATCATCGTCTTTACGCAGGAGGTGACCCGTCTTTCCACCACGCCGGGCCGGATATATCAGAGGAAAAGAAAGTTCGTACCCACCATGGTGCCATAGTGGTTTTGGCGCTGCGTTGCTAAACCCGCGGGCGCAGGATCAAATCCCGGTCACGGCGGCCGCATTTAGATGGCGTCGAAATGCACAAACGCCCGTGTCCCATGTAGGGGGGGGCACGTTAAAGATCAAGATTAATCCGGAGTTACCCACTACGGCGTGCCTCATAATGAGTCACCACTTGTGCTTGCACACCTTGACGAAGACACCGCTTCCGAAATCCACGCTGACGCAAGTAGCGTAGACCTCGTCACCGTGTTCATTACAAAGGAAGGACGAACTTGAAAAAGTCACAGCGTTCGCTAGGCCTGTCTCTATAGAAAGCAGAAGCCAATTATTCTACGACGGAAATAGATGACCTTGCCACTGTTTGGGCTATTGCGTGATGCTATATATCTACGCGTGACAATATAAACATCACACATACACAGAGATAATCAGAAGCACGCTATTAATTGAATATAAAAAGGAAAGAGCCAAAAAAAAATATAAAAAAGAGGAATTCACACCATGGTTCACGTATCACTTGCAGAGTATGAGAACTATAGTATAGAGGAGAGTAGAGTCCCGTAGTTGAATTATTCTAGTACCCCTTTGTAAGCTTCATATTGAGGGGAAGCTCCACTGCTGGAAACAAAAAAATCAATGATCTACAGATCTTACAAAACAGCAAAACACACACACGCACACACGCACACACACACACACACACACACACACACACACACACACACACACACACACACACACACACACATATATATATATATATGTATATATATATTAAGGCGGGATTCACCTGATGCAAGGAAATTTTCTTCCCCATTCGTCCCTTTAGAACGGTACCCACTAAATCCCTGATTAGACTCTATAGTTTGTTCGCTAATTAGCTACGATTGGATTATTAACTTTTCCCGTGCCGGTTTTAAAACCCATGTTGCAATTGCAGTACAGTAGGGCGCTTAGGCAGGCAAAAAGAAATCTTGTTTACAAGATAGCAATTACTGGTATACTAAACTTGTGCCGCAAGTCGTTTATAAACATGTTGAAATGTTCGGCAGACCCATTACCAAATGGGGCACTGGTTCCAAGGCAATAATTCAAAGGCATCTTCAATCACGCTCCGGCGTAAACATCATCGTGCGTAATCTTGTTGATTCAATCAAGACGATTCAATCAGGTGTTGAGTCTACTACAGTGCACGAAAAACCTGATTGAATCGTCTACCGCCTTTTTCTTCTGGACCAACACAACCGGATGTGCACAGCGGCTGTGGAAGGGGTGGATCGCACCACGTTCCATAAAGAAATGAAATAAAATTATGGAGTTTTACGTACCAAAACCACAACCTGATAATGAGGCAAGCCGAGGTGGGGGACTCCGGAAATTTGGACCACCTAAGGTTCTTGAACGTGCACCTAAATCTAAGGTACACGTGTGTTTTCGCAGTTCGTCCCCATCGAAATGGGGCCGCCGTGGCCGGGATTCGATCCCGCGACCTCGTGCTTCGCAGCTCAACGCTATAGCCACTAATAAATCGCGGCAGGTTACGCCACGTTGCAGCATGTCACTCAAGAGTTGTTGAATGGCACGGCGTTCAGTGCGGCTGAGACACAGTATCGACACTGGTATATAGAGCTGTATAATTTGCAATGTCCACTCAGTGAACGAACTGCTGGCCTGCGTTCCAAAGAGTGTTTTCCATAGTCCAAAGAAGTGTGAAAATGTCCGTATGTCAGTATGGAAAATAGGAAATGGAAAATGTCAATATGGAAGAAAACGTCTGCGGAAGGCAAGGCGGATGCGGCAACTGAATTGGAGGCAGCGCTTCGAGCTGTTGCCGTATCGGCAGGTATACGTGAAATGTGAGAACGGCATCAAAAGTTTCATTAAAACGGAATGCCTGGGCGTCTTGCGTCCTGATGATAAGACGAATCGATGAATCCAACTTAGACGAAGGCTCAGCAGGACATACCGCAGGGGAGCTGATGCCGCTGGAAGTATAGAAAACACAACTATAGGGCTCGCTACAGGAGGCCTGTTTCTATTGTCAGCTGCCATTGCTTCCATATTCACCGTTCCTACGGACGAGCCGTCCAATATCCAATTAGTAAAACATTCGTAGCTCCTCAGAATACGCTTACGCGGATCACCAGCTAAGCAGCAACTACGCAAACATTAAAGCGCTTACGCTCAGATCTTCATGCGACGCAGCATCCATGGCAGCAGCTACACACCTTTTGTCGCGGCGCGGTGGAACGTAGCCTCGCAGCGGTATGCGTGAACCGCCATGACTTCCCGCGTCTCCTTGGAGCACTAGTGCAGCCTTAGTGAATTACTGCGATTCTGGCTAGTTTCGTGTGTAATTAGTGCGGTGTCAGCGTGGCTGAAGGTTAAAGTGTGCTGTTCTCTGCTGGAAAATTAACCTTCGGAAGCGAAAGTTACTATAGCACCCGAGCAATGTAAAATGCATCTCCAACCCCGACACCGCTTACAGTGCACTATTCTATTTCACGTCGAGCTGGTACAGTTCAGAACAAGTTCGCAGTTTGTCTGCCCTCCCTTCCTTGAAGTGCTGGCTTTGTCTGAGCTTGTTGGGGATAAATCCCTTATGTAGCGTTCAAGAACACAGATGTGCACAAAAATTCTGACCCAGTGCTACGTCGTGTTGGTGTGCGTACATATATATATATATATATATATATATATATATATATATATATATATATATATATATATATATATATATATATATATATATATATATATATATATATATATTCCTTGTCGTGCGCTAAACGCAATGTACCTTTCCACCAGCGCACATGTTTAGTGCAATACTAAGGACCCACACGGCAGTTCTTTGTGAAAGTTTATATGGCAGAGTGGCTATGCTCCAAGCCATTTGCGAAGTGGATCTCGCCAGAAGCAGTCATGTAAAGCAGTAACTAATTTTCACAACACAACCACCGCGCGCACACTTGCCTACAAGAACAAAAAAGAAACATGTACGAGAAGCAATTGTAAAATTGTAAAATGAGCAATTTAATGATAAACGAATTACTGTTCTCGCACAGCCAAGCATCGATGCAGCCATCCCGCATTCCAGCCTGAAGACTGAGCCCGTCCCGACGATATATAATATGAGATTTTCAAGGTGCTGGCGCCCTCCTGAAAACGGTGTATAGAAGATACAACGCGTTGAAATATCGCTCTGTACGCCTATATTTCAATGCTGAAATTGGGTGATCAAGGAGAAAATAAGTGAACCCTCGTATGAAGATAGCCGGTAGGACAATCTGATGCTTAATCAGATTATTCCCACTTCTTTTATTGAAATAACTGTAGTAGTAGAAGTAGTGACCTAAAAAAAGTAGCGCTTACTCTTTTTCACATAGTCGCAATAGAATGAAAAAAATATTGTATTGCTATTTGTTCCCTTTAATTACTTATTTCATCCGTGAGCCGCATAGCAACGACAAAAGCGATATATATATATATATATATATATATATATATATATATATATATATATATATATATATATATATATATATATATATATATATATATCATTTTGTACACAGAACAATACCCTAGTGGAATAGCCTGCCCTCAGATATTGCTACTGCAGCTCAACCCGATCAATCAATTTCAACAAATGCTGCGTACGTATATCAGAGCGTGAAGTCTCTGTGCAATGTCAAAATGTACTTTTTTATATTTTTAGTTGTTTTTTTATATTGTATTCCGTGGGTACCTTCGCTATCCTTCTGTTATTGTTTCTAATTATTTTCTGTTAAGTGCTTTTGATGTATCCTGAATTATAGATGCTTCAATTTTCTAATTTCTTCTAATTGTGTGCTAATTTCGTTTCATCCGAACTTTCATTTTACTACACGGAGTCGTGTTATATATATATATATATATATAATAAAATATAGAAAGAGAGAAAAGGAAAGGAAAGATAGTCATGGAGATGCACATCCGGCTTGCTGCCCGACGCAGAATACAAATGCTCAAAATCTACATCGAAGTGCACCGCTGCTAAAATATTGTCTGTTTGCTATGGAAAAATGGAGGACGCGATAAATAAAGGAATGAAATAATGTTGACTTGAAGAAGAATCTATTTGATGGCGCATTTTGAGCACGTATTACTTGAAACTTGTGCTTTTGGTACCGGTTGGCTTCAGTTATTTGTGACTCCCGTCTTGGTCATAAAGAATTCTTTTTTCTCACATTTTTGCTCTTTAGTAAGCTGAGGCAGTCGTCACAGAAACACGGGGTGCTGTGCTGATATATTTCTAAAGGTTGACAAAAACAAACAAAAAAAAACATGTTTATGTGTTGAAATAAATGGAGAGCTCGGAGCTCTGCAAAAGCTGCAGGAACAGCGCGACCCACAACGCAGCCGAGTGGCGCCGAAAAAATAAATGCACCTGAAAGCACGCTGCTCTGCACGCTGCTCGCGCGCTGAATCTACACGCGGATGCGATTACATTTATGAGCTCGTGGTCACGGCGGTTGCCAATGCCCTGTTTGTTCGCTACACGGCGTGGCTGATAAGGAATCGCCACTTTCAACGAGCAGGCAATGCGTAACGACGCGCTGAGCTCGGCCGCAGGTCCAAAATATCATATAGCTGCAGGGAGTCGAATACGCAGGTGAATCCTGGATGGGTCGTTGTCATAGCGACTTGCCGCATGCAATCTGGCATAACAAATTTTGCATGCCTTGTATCTGACGCTGTGGGGGTGCACACGGCCATCGTCGATAATCCATTAGATGGCGGCGGCACGCCCACTGTCGTAGTGACGCGTAGCCAGGCCGCATACGTTCGCCATGTAGTGTGATGTTTGCTCATTACAAGATTCCGAATGGAGCTGCTCGATATGAATGAAAGGGTTCGCCAAAAGTGGCCATGACGATTGGCACAAAACCACGTATATCTGCTGTGGCCTCGTGCATAAATACGCGTGATAATGACAAAGGGAATACGAATAAAGCCTACATTTGCCCACATTGTTCGTACTGGAACAAATGCCGCTAAAATTTTCAGCTGCGGACTTTCTTATCGATCTTGCCGTCGCGAGCAGCGACTTATTGCGGGATTGCTTCATTTTGCTGCCTTAATTTTTTAAGACCATTATTACGAGAGGTCGCATAGGAAATTGGTGCCTGCTGCTGCTTGTCGCGTGAAAAATATATACCGCGTGAACTGACTGCCTAGTCAGCGGGTACGCGCCTTTCTTTGAGTGCACTTTTTTCGCTTACTAGCTAGCCAGTCCACGTGTCTTTAATGACAAATAATTTAAGTATGATTGCTTCAAATTTTCTTCAATGTTTAGTTGTCGTCTCTACGAATGCTTGATGTTGTCAAAGCTTGGAAAGTTTTCTTATGATTGTGTTGAAGTAGAATTTTTACACTGGCAAGGGAGCGGAATAGATAAGCACAAGAAATTTGTTTGCTACATTTGTTGGTCCTAAATATACTGCTCTTCCGTGGGCCTCACAATTTTTAGAAGAGCAACTTGAGGAATATTATGATGAGAGCTCGCTATTTATTACATTATTCTTTTTTGTCCTTCTCTAGCCTCGGGTTCATGTAACTTTATTACAATGGAGAATAAGTATCACGAGAACTTCATTTTTTATACGAGTTATTTCCCACTCACCACCGCAGTAACATTAGACGATAAAGCATGTTTCAGCCGTAATTACATAACACAATGTTCCATCACCTGTTCGAGGATGCGTGGTCGAATGAACTGGACCCATCAGGTTTAAAAAATTTCCGAGCGTTTGCGTTGTTTCGCATTTTTGTTCCGTATAAGCATTTTTTATAGCATTTTGCTTCGTAAGGGCAGGTAGGCGTTCATGCAAGTAACAAAATTTGGCAGCTGCAGCCTCGTGGTCTAGCAATAACACTATCGTAGCGTCATTATCCCCGCCATCTATCATCATCATCATCATCATACTTAAAAACTATTGCCGCTGTTGTCGGCGGGTCTGTTTGCGTTCTCTCGTACTCGGCCACAGGCGACCAGCGCTGACACTTGGCGTGCCAACAGCAGCGACGTCACACACAGCCCATAGCGAGCGGAGCAACTATTCTCAGTGGCACACAGGCCGCCGAATCTGTGTCAGCAAATTCACCGCTCACCGTGAAGCACATGTTTCAGGCTCGTAATTTTGACTGCACAGGCTTGCTAATATTATAGGAGCGCATGTGCTCCTCGCAGCCTGCGTAGTTACAAACAGATCTTGGCTGGGCGTGTTGGGCTATAGCAAACGTATGTACAACACCACGCTATTACTGTTCTAATTGTCATGCTACCTTCGTTGGCTCTCTACCGGAAGGAGTCAGCATTCTTTAGTTGCACATGATGATGATGATGATGCTTACTGGCAGGCTCCTTGAAACGGATTGCGAACAGATAGTCACCAAGCCTGCTTGAGTTATTCAGGTTTACTACATCTATCGACGTCTAGCCTTTCGCCTATCGGATCTCGACTTTAACTTTCGTACTTAAAACACCTGTCACTGTATTTTACCGCTACCTACATTTGCAATGAATCCGTTTCAATCAATATCTTCCCTGCTTTTTTTCTCACCGGTACTGTAAACGTATCTTGCTTATCTCGACGGCTGACCAGTTAATACTAAAAAAAAATTTGAATTATGGGGTTTTACGTGCCAGAACCACTCTGATTATGAGGCACGCCGTATAGTGGAGGACTCCGGAAATTTTGACCACCTGGGGTCCTTTAACCTGCACCCAAATATAAGTACACGGGTGTTTTCGCATTTCGCCCCTATAGAAATGCGGCCGCCGTGGCCGGGATTCAATCCCGCGACCTCGTGCTCAGCAGCCGAACACCATAGCCACAGAGCAACCACAGCGGTTGACCAGTTAATACTGTCATCGTCTTTAAATCCCAACGCTTCTGGGTCATTCAACGCCAACTGTCCCAACCTTGGCGCTCAACCATCAGCGATTTCTTTGAAAAAAATTGACGACTATCTATTTAAAGCACGAAGTCTTTCTGTAAAACATTTTCGCGAAAAAAAAATTTTCAGTACCGCTAGGAACATGAGAAGTTTTTTAGAAAGCTCGAAAGTATGAGTCGTAAAACGCATTGTAAAAAAACTTCTCTTCTTAAATTATGCAAGCACACGATTTTCCTTTGAGAATGAAGATAGGCTTTTCACTTAAAAAGGGTGTTATCGATCTTTACGGTTCCGTGAGTTTTTTATACGGCACTAAATGGGTAAAATTTAGTGCATACGGAGAATTTTTTTGCGGAAAGATAACTTTTACCGAAAGGTTATATTTCGTAGTAACTAAATGCCAGCAAGTTTTACTGTAAGCGAAAAATAATTTGGGACGAATATAACGAGAAATGGCCTGTACAGCTGGCGACAAAGTTGCAAGAAAGTTAGTTTTAGCCTATGTTTAGTCGTAAATTTAGCATTGAAGTGGTCGGGGTAAAAATACGCTAAACAGTGTATTTACTAGAAACACTCATTGTCTACAACCTGAGAAACTTTTATCAAATTACTTTTTCTTTTAAGCAAGAAAAACATTTTTGAATTTCTGCTATAGCGGTCTCTGTGCTTGCACGTGTTTCCCCTTCGTAGGAAAGCGTCGTAGCGGTAAGTAGAACTTGCGCGGACGCAAAATTTCCTGAGTCAATGGAGGGACATCTAGACAAGATAATCAGCTCCTCAAGATTTTACTTGAGTGCTTTATTAGAAATTATTGGCCTAGCCAATAAAAAACGCGAGCCTCAATAGAGCGCATTTAACCGGAGGTCGCCGTACACCGACGGCCTGCATATCGTCGTCACGAGGCATCGGAAAGTTACGGCGGTGAGTGCAGAGTGCAGTTAGGTACACTAAGATTTAGAAATGGGCGAACACTTTATCAATAAGAAAACAATCTGTTGCTTTATTACGGCTTATATGTAGCAAATACAATCGCGTTTAAGCCAACCCAACACAATCCAGCCAACACAATCGTGTTTAACACAATCCAGCCAACACAATCGTGTTTAACACAATCCAGCCAACCCAACACAACTTTCTACGGTTTGCGTACTCTTCGGCTAATTCGGCCGCCCTTTCCACAGTGTTTACATTCCCTCTGTCTTGCACCCACAGTTTCACAGCTTGGGGGATGGTTTTGTAAAACTGCTCTAGACACATGCATTCAATGATCATGTCTCTGCTGTCGTACGCTTCCGCGCTTTTCAGCCACTCGACTAGGTTGGCCTTTAAGCTATATGCAAACTCCGGATATCCCTCGTTATCTTTCTTGCCTGTGCTCCTAAACCTTTGCCGAAAAGCTTCGGCTGAAAGGCGGTATTTCTTCAGGAGACTAGCCTTAACTTTTGCATAATCATATGCATCCTGTGCACTCAGTCTGGCGATTACTTCCGCCGCCTCACACGGCAACATAGAGAGCAACCGCTGTGGCCATGTACTCGGGCCAAAGTTCATCTTCTCGCAGTCCTTTCAAAATTGCTTAGGAACAAGCCTATGTCGGTCCCGACCTCAAATGGCTTTAATAGCCTGTCCATGCGGTACGATTCTGCCTCACTTGATCGTCCCAGAGCGCCTTCACTTCCTTGAGACAACTCCAAATGTTTGCTTCAAGTTCCAGTTGCATTTTTCTTAACTCGCGATCTTTATCGCGTTCCTCTCTCTCCCGTTCTTCTCTTTCCCGTTCTTCTCTTTCTCTTTCCCGTTTCTCCCTCTTTTTGAGAAGTTCCAATCCCATTTCAATTTCTTCCTGACTGGCCTGATCGGAAATTAGCTCCAATAATTATGATTTTAGCATTTCCTTGCGTATATCTAGGCCAAGTTCCTCACCGACAATCAACCACTCGTCTCTCAGCAGTGTCCTTAACTCCATGATTGCTGCTTTACTGCCTTGATCCTGCTCTCTAAATCTAGCTAGGAAAACACAACCTAGCCAACACTCAACAATCTAGCTTCCCTACTGTTCTAAACAGAACAACCACAAAATGAAGCCTGAGAGTCAAAGCAAGAACCAAGCACCCACCGCAGTCACAGCACCACGTCGCAAAGTCCATCCCACCGCTGCCACCAGTTGTCAGGATTGGGGGCTCAATCCCGTCGCTCGTGATCCGTTGTCAAGATTGGAGTCGGGCATGAATTAGAAGGTAGCTGGCCCATGCTGTCGTCCAACTTATTCACGCTGAGGACGTTGATGAAGGGAAGGACTGCTTCTCATCGAGAACGAGGGATATGGGTTTATTTACAATATTTATATCAGTCTAACATGACTGTTTGAGAAAGTACATCAGTCTAACATGACTGCTTGAGAGAAGTGTCAGTCCAACCTGACTGCTCAAGAGAAGTCTGTCGAGCTTCCGCACAACAGCAGTTTTTAAACACTCGGTCCTCCGGCGATACAAGGAGTTGCGAACGTTCGTTTAGTCATCGCAAACTAGCCGCCTCTCCGCGGCACGGTTTACACACACACACGCAAACACACAGGTGCGAAGGTCTGGAGCCGACGTCAGAGGGGCCCCGTAGCACTCGGAGCCGTTCCTGGTAGCGCGTTGGGGAGTTGGGGAACAATAGTTGGCCCGCCGAGCTCAGTCCGTCACAAAGTCGATTTAGTCACGCTGTGGCAAGAAGGAGGCGGCGAAGCTCCCGGTATGTTGGCCGTCATTGTCGTAAGTGGCTGGCAATCCTGCACGGCAGCTGGCCATTCTTAACAGCGCCGGGAGGTTGCCGTCAGTGTCGTAAGTGGCTGGTAATCCTGCACGACAGCTGGCCATTCTTAACAGCGCCGGGAGGTTGCCGTCAGTGTCGTAAGTGGCTGGCAATCCTGCACGGCAGCTGGCCATTCTTAACAGCGCCTCCATGGCCCGAAAAATCTCGACGGTCTAGCGCTGACAACCGCTGGGCAGGAAGAGAATGGCGGGTGGTCAGGGGGTGATTGATTGACGCAACCTTCGGGGGTCTATAGGCCTCCAAAGCCAGTCAGCCCGCTGTCCTCTGGTTGATTTCCGACCTCGACAAGATTTCTAATTTTTGACACTCATACAGTAGTAGCGCATCCTGGTCAGCGCTGGTTCCCCAAACTGGACGCTACAGCCGCCTCTCCAGTCGACCCTGGCGTCTTCCCGAGTTTACGGACGATGGCACGTCACGTCGGCCGTACAGTACGTCTTTTTCGGACTAATACTTGCAACTCTTCGAGAAAAAAAAGGACTATACAAAAGGTAGGCCCTTTGCAAATAACAGCACAATCGTTTAAGACAGAAAGATGAAACACATTAATATAAAACTGTCTCTTTGGAGCCTCGCCTTCTATAAAGAGTTGTGCGAGAACTCACAAGTCTCTTCCTTGTATGTTTTACATGCGAACAGAGCAGGAAGAAGCTCAATAGACTATATAAATACGGATGCCGAGGATATGTCCTTTTCTAACGTCGCTGAAATATGAGTGGATGAAGGAGGTGGGGGGGGGGGGGGGGCAGGCAGGAGGGGGAGAGCTGACGACGGGTCTGTTTTGTCACTGCACCAAGTAAAAAAAAAAAAATAAGCACACAAGCCATGTTTAGATCCAAATTTAATTTTATTATCATTATTACATAATTTTTCAGTTCTTGTGGGATACAGGCTCTCCGCAGCGGGGCAACAAACGCAAGACAGCAATGAAAATGCCCATGAGTGCAATTCAAAGCAGTCCAACTGACTTAATTTTTCAAGGCACACGACGAAGGAAGCTTACAACTACGGTGTCAAATGCAACGGTACAAAAAAATTTATTTCGCAAGTGGAAAAAAAAACACGAAATAGGGTAGAAAAAGTTATGAACCGGGCTTCGCGCAAGAAGAAGTTATAAACGCGAATAGTATGCGTGATCGTTCAAGACACGCATGCGACGAAAGTAACAATGCTGAAGGAGAGGAAGAATGAGAGGAAAAGAGGGGCATGTAGGGAGGGAGCAAGAATACAGCATTAAAATCGAACGGAAGTCTTGTTGTCAACGTGCGCGAGGAGACAATGTGATAACAATAAAGACGCTACGAGGCGACGAAAGCAGACGTAGGTAGCGTTAAAGGTAGTCGTGGAGACTTTCGGTGCAAGTACCTAGTTTTCCGCACCGTCGGGCATGGTCGCGGCCGAGAATTCTGAAAAGACACGAGCATACCGTTCGTCGTTGCGTCGTACGAGTGTTCCATGCTGATAAGACGGGGATTTTGTTTACCGGAAGCATCGCACTGAAGCTATCAGAGCGGACACAGCTCCGCTGATGGCTCAGTCGCCGTCCTGATTGCGAGCGCCCAACTGCCTTTCGTTCGCCTTGAAATCGTGAAAGGCTGAACAGCTACTCCAGGGAAAACGCCCGCATTACCTCCTTCAGATATTCCTTTCGTTCGAGTGGTGATAAGTTTACACTTGCTATATTTATCAGCTTAAGCTGCCTCTCGACAAAGCCATGAAAACATACACTGCCTTTCTTCATGCTGAAGTGCTCGAGATGAAGAGACAAAAAATAAGCCTATAGACTTTGTTGTGTATTTTCTCAAAATACATTGGAATATTCCAGATCAATACGTGCACCCCCCCCCCTCTTTTTTCCTTGCCCGTTGGCAATTTTTTTTTTTTTTTTTTTGCGACAAAGCTGTCAGCGTGCATTGGTTGAAGTTATCTTTGTAGAACTAGTTTGCAGCAACAAGCTTCATTGTATCTAAGCTCGATTCTCAATTGTCTAACTAATTTGAGGCTGCATAATGCACTTAAAAATCTCGATTGCTTTTTTCTGCACTTTTCTGTGTAGTACTCGCGTTAAATTCTAAAGGGACTTATCGCTAACAAAAATATGCATGACAATTCATATCATTGTCCACTTGAACTTTTGTTCGTGCGATACATTTTGTTTGGAGAAAGGTACAATCTGTTGGTGTTACTTTTCTACGTAGCGAATGTAGTTCATGTTATCAGTAGGAAATGCTTGCTTAAATCTAGTAACAAACTTGGCACCATGCTCCGCGCAGAAGGCAAGGTTGCCTGCGCTGTAATGAGTGACAAAGTGGCTGTCTGTTCCAGAAAAACTTCACTTTGGCCTAGTTGGTGTTTACTGCATATCATATTGATCACAAATAAAGACGGGGACAGCGAAAGAGAACACAAAAACGACACGGGCGGTAACTTACAACTGGTTAATTCACGGCAACCCGTGGGCATATGTAGATAAATAGAACATACGCAGAATGCAGCGACCAAGAACACTCACCAGCCTGCGGGGCAACCAATTATCAAAAAAATCTATCTCCGATTGAAACAACCTAATCGAAGTATCACTAACACAGTATTGGCCTTTATTATGTGATATGCCTCTGTGAGTTCGCGTGCAGTCTGGTCCTGGCTTCTCCCCAGAATCTATACCTCCTTAAAAAGTGGTGCACAGGGGCAAGCATTGCACTGGCAGGCAAGCGTTGGCTCTGCTCCGTCAAGGAGCACTTGTGCCGAGAGCGAGAGCGAGGGTGACGTGGCCTCGAGGCGATACCCTCTCCCCTCACGCAACACGTGACACGTTATCGCGGCAGCAGGTGTTCCCTTTCGCCCGTTCTTCTCCGTCGGAGCGCAGCTCGTGACGTGGAGTCGCAACCAATTGCAATGCGAGTTTAGGTACCGTTTCGCTGCTACAGACGACAGGCGCCGGCTTCCTCGCTCATTGAGCCATTTGATGTTTTCGCATCAATGTGTGAAATGTTAAAAAGTTCGAATAATATGCGGCACCTATATTAAGCCAGGACGGACTACTGAAAGGCGCAAATAAGTTAGTCATGACTGACTGGCGAATTATTCCGCGCATCACTAAGGACACATTTATGTTGCATCTAGATATGACCTCTGTTCACATTATAAACTTGAACTCGTTGAACGAAAACAATCTTCGTGAACTGTATTAGCACCTATGGTGAATTCACACGAATAGAAAAACGTGCACAATGTCACTCACGCGCATTTGTCTATGCTACAGAAACCTCAGCGATTGCAGGGGCGTTCCATGAAAAGAGACTGCTATACTCACGGACAACTTTATGTGGCCATGAAGGGAAAGCTACGGGTGCGTGGCTGCTGCACATCTGTTACCGCGCAAAGTAGTCCGGAAGCGTTTGACAGGGCTTTTGGTTGCACGGAACAGACTCTGAATCGAGTTGAGTTGTTGTAGGCTACTGGTGGGATTAGCCTTGCAGTTGCTGCCGGCAATTGCTCCACCGTAGCGACACTTAAAATAAATAAATCACATAATCAAACACAGACCTCACAATTACAAATGGTCACTCCTCAGTTCACCATGCGGAGGCCAAATCCGTGTCCTGTAGGTAATTTAAAAGAAGGCGAGAGACCTCCTTCCTACACAACCGGTTACCGCGCGGGAAAACAATGTCCTGAAGAGAGCTGTGAGGAACTCGTGTCTTCTTGAGGTACCCGAATAACACCCTCCTTTCCGCGTTATACACAGTACAGCACATTAGGTAATGTTCTATGTCACCGCACACACCACACGTTGAACATAATGGTGATAACGCCAGGCCAGTCTTATACATCCACGCAGGGGTACGAGCAGAGCCCGTGCGAATGCGGAGCAGTAAGGTGGCTTGGTGTCTTTTGAGACCCTTGATCACACATGGCTTGTGAGGTGAGCTCCACAAAGAACTGAAGTGGCACAAAACCGCTTCTCTGAAGAGTCTGTTGTCGTCTCGAGGCACTCTTCTCAATGGATTCCCAGACAGCGCTCTATGGGCGAGGCTGTCCGCCATCTCGTTGCCTATGATACCTATGTGCGAGGGCACCCATTGGAAACGTATGGAGAAGCCTTTGATATGGAGATTGTGCACCGAGCGTAGGGAGCTAAGACATAAGGCATCAATAGGGAACCCGTGCTCTAACCTTTGAAGGGCAGATTTTGAATCTGTAATAATGACAACAGGTTGAGGCGTACAAAACCGTAGTTTCTTTAGAGCTGCCTCAATGGCAACGCTTTCGGCCGTTGTGGAGGACACAACTGCAGTGAAGCGAACAGACCAATCATACTTCAAAGAGGGAATGTGAAAAGCAGCTGCACTAGATCCTTTGACCTTGTCCACAGAGCCAGCAGTAAACATTTGAAGATGACGTGCATATTCAGTCTCGAGATGTTCCAGTACCAGCGAACGCGTTGCCGCCAGAGGAGAACTCCGCTTAGCGCGTACTTGAGGAATTGTCAACGAACAATCGAGGCTCGCGAATGACCAAGGTGGTTTCAACCTCTTAGTTCGACCTCTAGCGTCAAGACCCAGGTACCCAAGAGTATTTAGTGCCAAGTACGCTCGGGACTCAGATCTCTTTCGAAGGCGCTGTAGAAGGGCTCGGCCGGCTGCCGTCTGTTTGAGACGGCCAATTTGCATCAGTAACCTTTGTGAAGCGACTAGGCTAAGGGGTCTCGATAGAGATTCATCAAGTACTGCATTGTTAGGAGCAGTCTGCGGAACGCCAAGAGCCCTTCTTAGGCCCTTTCTGTGCAGAACCTCAAGTCGTTCCAGCTGTGATATCAAGGGGGAAATTAAAGGGAGCTGATACATTATTCGACTTGTCACTAGTGCATCGTGCAACCTGATCATTGAAGAAGGGTGATTTCCCCATTGCTCACTTGCAACTCTACGGATCACATTGAGACGCGAAAATATCGATGTCACAACCGAGTCCACAGCTCGTCGCCACTGTAGGCGGTAGTCAATAATGACGCCCAAAAAGCGCTTGTGTTTCAATTGGCGAAGCCAAGATTGATCAAGGTCTATCTTCAGCCGCGCATACCTTCTTCCTCTACCTGGAAACATGATGAAGCCAGATTTTTCCACCGAGAGAGTCAACCCAACACCTTGAAGGTAATTTTGAACTGAAATTAATGCCTGTCGAGCTATCAGAGCTAAACGCTTGTGTTGATATCCGGTTAACCAAAGACAAATGTCGTCCGCGTATATCGACATATGGACATGCCTGCAATGTTTTTGCACTTCAGCGGGAAGACCAGCCATTACAACGTTAAAGAGCGTTGGGGAAAGAACACTTCCCTGAGGCACACCACGCGATACCGCCCTTTCGGTGCTTGTGGTACTTCCTAACCGCACTTGAATTTTACGATCCCTGATAAATGAGTGAATGAATCGCAGAAGATAGCCCTGCACGCCCATGGCCTGCAAACTATTTAGTATTGAGCTCTGAAGGATGCTATCATAAGCCTTTGATACGTCTAGGAAAATAACTAGTGTTGAAAGGCCGAAAGCTCTATGATGTTCAATATGGCTTATCAAGTCCAAGACGCTATCTTGCGCGCTTAAACCTGTTCGGAATCCAGTCATGCATGTTGGCAGAGCCCTTCTATCTTCAAGCCACCAAGATAAACGCTTACTTGCCAGCTTCTCCATGAGCTTAGCTACGCACGACGTCAGTGATACAGGACGATACGAGGCCAAGTCTGTCATTTCTTTGCCGGGCTTCAGCACTGGGACAACACAAGCCACCTTCCATGAAGGAGGAACGTCACCAGTCTCCCACACTCGATTGAGGTAGCTTAGGAGGATGTTCCGGTGTTCCAGAGGTAGGTTCTGCATCATCTGGTTGGTGATGCCATATGGTGATGCCATCTGCATCATATTTTCGTGTTTCCCCAGACGCGGAAGGGAAGAGCCGCAAAATAAGTACATCTTTACGCTCTGGGGTCTGTTCTGGCTCATTTACCTGTTGCTAATAAGGCGTTTATGTTTTCTTTTTTCCAGCATAAACTAATGGGGATCAAAACGCTGGACTCTTTTCAGACGCGCTCTCAGGTGTGCGCGCTTTGCCTCCGTAGCTGTCCCTTCATAGCGACAGAAAGTTGTCCGCGAGTATAGCCTATTCATGGAACTGGAGGCTAATGAAGTGTGCTTCCTAATGCACCGTTCTTAGCATTTAAAACACAAATCATACTCCGTCCAGAGGACACTTTTTTGGGCCGCGCTTCTCGGAGGCTGCAGTGTGTAGGTACGCTGTATATTTTATAAATGCCTTGAATTTACGCACTCTTCGAAATGAACGCACAAAGGTACTCCATTCCATGATAAGTTGAGAGCTACGGCTGCTGCACCGTCGGCTTTGCGTACGCCCATCATGGTGAATTATGTGAAAAGAGAAAGGGATAAAAAATTGCCATTTTGTTGTTTTTGACAATTCCACAATATTTTACGGCCAGACGTTTTCTCCCATATTCCTGTCAAAATAAAGAAATGGGAAGATGGTAACATCGGAGAAGGTCATTAATCTTCTTGGTATTACCGTTCACGCTGAAACACCCAAATTTATAAACAGAAGGGAGAGTCAGAAAATTTTAATACGAGCGCCGCCGGAAACAAATTGAATACAAATAATAATGAGTTCCGAGTTCATTTACTTTAGGGCTCAATAAACGCCGATAACATTTGTGCTAAATTCTTTCCTTAATGGGGACAACAAAGAAAGAATAACGGTGCTGCCTAAGGTACGGGAGTGCATCACACACAGACCAGGGACCACGAATTCGCAACGCTTTTTGTTCGTGAGAACATGTTTGTCACTCGGCCGACCACCGTCGCTAATCTTTTGTTCGCTACAACGCCTGTCTTTAAAGCGTTGTAGAGTACGAATTGCTTGGTGGATATTGTCACAGGTGGACGCCTTCCGCGAGGGTGAACATGCAATGGCACCATCTTCCGATGTGCGAAACTCGCGGCAAGTTCAGGAAGACTTTGGTGCGTAGCCGAAATAAATTACGTGCTCCGTGTGGTTTATTTCGTGGTTCAACTGTTCGTCATTGCCGCTTTTGACAGCATTGAATAGTGAAGGTATCGCGAAAGACTGCTGGTTTTGCACATACTGGAACACCCTTAGTCTGCCTAGGGATTACAAATAGCAGTGCATGGGACGCAAATCTTGTGCGTGGAAGTCTTATGCTTTCTTAACAGAAGTCCATAATGAGTGTGTAAGCTAAACGGGGAATCATCACCAGCCTATTTTATTACTCCTGTCCTGCGCCAACCGATTCCAGCTAGCGCCTGTGAATTTCTTAATTTCATCACCCCAGCTAGTCGTCTACCGTCCTCGACTGCGCTTCCCTTCTCTTGGCACCAATACTGTAACCCTAATGGTCCACCAGTTATCTAACATATGCATTACGTGACCTGCCCAGCTCCATTTCTTTCTCATAATGTCAATTAGAATATTGGCTATACCCGTTTGCTCTCTGATCCACACCGCTTTCGCTGTTTCTTAACGTTATGCCTAAAATATTTCGTTCCATCGCTCTTTGCGCCGTCCTTAACTTGCTTTCGCGCTTCTCTGTCAGTCTCCAAGTTTCTATCCCATATGTGAGCACCGGCAGAATGCATTGATTGTACACATTTATCTTTCATAGTTATGGTAAGCTTCCAGTCACGATCTCAGAATGTCTGCCGAATGCACCTCAACCCATCTTTTTTTTTTCTTCGTTAAATTTCCTTCTCATGATCAGGGTCCCCTCTGAGTAATTGACCTAGGTAAACGTAAACGTACTCCTTCACAGACTCTAGAGGCTGACTCGCAATCCTGAACTCTTGTTCTCTTGCCCGGCTGTTGATCGTTATCTTTCTCTTGTGCATATTAATCTTAAAGCCCACTCTTAGACTCTCTATGTTAAGGTCCTCAATCATTTGTTGTAACTCGTCCCCAGTGTTGCTGAACAGGACAATGTCATCTACAAATCGAAGGTTGTTGAGATATTCGCTGTTGATCCTTACTCCTAAACCTTCCCAGTTTAACAGCCTCAATACTTCTTGCAATCACGCAGTGAATAGCATTGGAGAGTTTGTGTCTCCTTGTCTGAACTCTTTCGTTTTAGGTACCTTCCTACTTTTTCTTGTGTAGAATTAAGGTAGCTGCGGAATCTGTGTAGATATTTTCGAAGATGTTAACGTATGCGGCCTGTGCTCCTTGATTACGTAATGCCTCTATGACTGCTCGTATCTCTACTGAATCAAATGCATTTTCGTAATCAATTAAAGTCATATAGAGAGGCTGATTGTACTGTGTTGATTTCTCGATTAAGTGATTAATGACATGGATGTGATCCATTGTAGAGTATTCCTTCCTGAAGCCAGCCTGTTTGTTCCCTTGGTTGACTGAAGTCCAGTGTTGCCCTTATTCTAGTGGAGATTATCTTGGTGAATATTTTATATAATATTGGAAGTAAGCTAATGGCCGATAATTTTCAATTCAACGTCTCCCTTTTCTGGATCAGTATAATGTTGTCATTCTTCCAGTTCTCTGCGACCCTTGAAGTCGATAGACAGTTCATATAAAGGGGCGCTAATTTTTCAAGCTTTATGTCTCCACCATTTTTGATTAAATCGATTGGTAGTCCATCTTCACCTGCCGCTTTTTCCCGTTTCATGTCTTGCAAGGCCCTTCTAACTTTAAGGCTAGTTATAGAAGGAGCCTCTGTAACCTGTTCATTACTACTTCGAATGGAGGTATTGTGGCTGCTTTGGGTACTGTAAAAGTCAGTATAGAATTCTTCCGCTGCTTTTACTATATTTTTGAGATTGTTGATGATATAACCCTGTCTATCTTTAAGTGCATACGTCTTGGTTTGTCCAATCTATAGTTTCCTTCTCACTGTTGTCAGGCTGCGTCCATTCTTTACTGCTTCTTCAGTCTTTCTCACGTTACAGTTTTGAATATCCCTTATTTTCTCTTTGTTGATTAGTTTTAACAGTTCCGCGAATTCTACAGTATCTCTTGAGTTGGACACTTTAATTATTTGTCTTTCTTTATTAGGTCATTTGTAATTTGAATGAGCTCACCTACTGGTTGCCTAGGTGCCTTGCCTCCCACTTCTATTGCTGTTTCTGAAGCCAGCCTAGTTACAGTTTCATTCATTACCTCTATGTGATCTTCATCTCTCTGTTGTAAGGCTGCATATTCGTTTGCAAGTACCAGCCTGAATTAGTCTACTGCGTCTAGGTTGGCCTGTTTCTTCTTGACCAATTTTACTCTTTCTCGTTAGGCTCGGCCTACCAGTCCCCACGTGGAAGCGGCCCGCAGCTCTGTCCTAGGCCAAAGCTTCTCAGGACCTTCCAATTAAAGTTCTTTGTCTCTCTGTCTGTCTCTTCAAATGGAGGTGAATCCTAGTCCTCAGTAACCTATGATCACTACACTTTACCCTACCTAACACTTCTACATCTTGCACTATGCTGGTATCGACAGAAAGCATGAGATCAATTTCATTTCTTGTTTCACGATTAGGGCTTTTCGAGGTCCACTTTTTGTTCCAATGCTTCCTGAAGAAGGTGTTCATTATTCGCAGCTTATTCCTTCCCGCGAGTTCTGCCAACATCTCTCCTCGAGCGTTTCTAGGATCCACGCTGTAGTTGCCAATTGCTTATTCACCAGCATGCCTTTCGCCCACTTTTGCATTGAAGCCGCCCATGACTACACTAATTTGGGTTTGCACTTTTCGCATCGCTATATATAATTAAACATATTCATAAAGCTGTTCTATTTCTTCATCATCGTGACTGGAGGTTGGAGCGTAGGTTTGTACCTCCTATTCAGCTTTATTACGACTACTGCTACGCTCTCATTAATGCTGGAGAATTCGGCAATGTTGCCCGCTATGTCCTTATGAATTAGGAACACTGCTCCGAACTGCTCCTTACCTGGTAGTCCTCTGTAGCAGAGGACGTGGCCATTTGTCAGCACTGTATAAGCCTCGCCAGTTCTTATAACCTCAATAAGGTCAATGATATCCGAAACAATGCCTAATAGTTTCTCAAAGAGTCTTGCTAGGCTAGCATCACCCGAGAGGGTTCGGGTGTTAACCGTTGCAAGGGTCGTCTACCCACCTATTGCAAAGTGCCGGAGATGACCTAAAGAATTATTCGCTAAAAAATGTCGAACACATGATTTAAATATTCGCGCAGTTCGAGACCTCTACCACCTACCTGACATTCTATGTCCAATAAGTGCAATATGCGGATTTTATTCTCCGTGACAGTTTCCATCTCCATGAAGCCGTCACGGAGAATAAAATCCGCATATTGCACTTATAGCACATAGAATGTCAGGTAGGGGACAGAGGTTTCAAACTGCGCGAATATTTACATCATGCGTTCGATATTTTATAGCGAATAATTCTTTAAGTCATCTCAGGCACATTGCAATAGGTTTTTACCTATTAGTACCCAGTAGGTTTTTTCTTGCATAATTTTGGTCCTCATTATTAAATTCATCAGTAATTCGAGTGTGCGATGCTAGGATACGAGCCTCGGCAGTTCAGCACAACGGACCGTTGCTCTAACCGTTAAGCCACGCTCACAAGTATACATTTCTCGTGCTATCGGTAATTGGCTCCTTGAGACGACTAGCGCATGTGTCGCGTCGCATAGCATGAGCAAGAGCGTGTTTGTGCGGTTTCTATTCTGCCACACACTTTCTGGCGGCCTTTCACGTGGCTCAGGTCTCAAGGAATAAGGTGCACCCAAAGCAAAAGTGTGTCAGTTTCTATCATCATCCCTCGTGGCACCTAGCCCTTTGAGGTGCTGTGTAAGACTGCACCGCCTCCTGGAACGGCTCACATTCATCAGTCCTTTCATCTTAGTAGCCAACTCTACGTAGATGCAGTGAGACATTGTACTGCCTTCCGTGTCGGACCAGGTCTAAACGGAACAGGTTGTAACTTTCTTCGTAGCAGTGCGAAAAATTTATTTGTCATACTATACTAAGACCACTGTCATACTATCGTCGTCGCTGTCGCTTTGCCGCTGTTGTCACAGGCAGGCTCGCGTCCCAAACACAATTGCTCGCCTTACAAAAAAATACATTGGTCCACCTAGTAAAGCTTTGCAGAAACCCAATCGGTGCTGGCTAGCCAGCATATAGCATAATGCTTCACATAGGACCGATTCCTAAAGTGTATGGGAGCTGCATTTTTTATTTGATCTTCTTTTATAGGATGGAACCATGTCCTTGAAGTTCAAACTCGCTCAATTATAACTGGCTGTTTTAGGCAGAGCTGACTTCTCCATTTCGAACTGACGGCTGCTCCTTCTCTCTTACTCTCACGTTTTGTATAGCGGGCCGACATCTCAACGATGTTCATGCCCAGTTCAGACCACAGCATCTGTATAACAATCAGCGTTATGCTGGTCCTGCTGCAACTCCCAGGGACACTTTTGACCGATACAGCCCCGACGCAAAAAAGATATAAAGAGTGGCACATTTGTTAATATTTTTTAAAACATTTTGTCATGAAACTTTGCGAACTCTCAAAGTTCAGACTATAGAGTGGCCAGGCAAGATAGCAAGAAGAGGGAGATGGACAGCTTGGAGCGCGTGAACTGATTTTTCAGCTGGCGCTAATTTGCATCGCACAAACACCGCCTAGCGCGTGGATCCCGCTATTTTGTACGCCAACGAGTGAAGCCTATGAGGATGCAGCTCGTTGTCGGGTATGTCGAGAATGCGCAAAGGCGACTTCCGTTTGCCTACAACTAAGCGAGCGCGCTAACGGATGGAAAAAAAAACGAAGAGTGAAAATACATTCACTAGGGTCGAAAGCAGCGACGCTCCACAGCGGAAGTTCATGCGTGCTTTGAAGCCTAATGAGCTCCTTTTAACGAAGGACCGTTCGGAAAAGGTAAATGGACCTCTAAATTAAGAAAGAAAACTTGCCGAGGGGTACCGCATGAGCAGTGTAACATCATCTAAGCATGAAGCAGGTTTCCTCCAAAAAAAAAAAAAACTAAGAAAAAAGAAGAAAAGAAGAGATACGACGTAAAATGCACATTGCAAAAAACAAGGTGTCACATGAATAGACCGAAGGATGATAGCTGCATTACAGACTAAAATTTCTCACAGATAAAATAGAAGGCAGCGTGGAAGGGCGGATTAGAGTTGCATTATAGCCTAAAAGCTCTCACAGATAAAATACAAGGCATCGTGGAAGGGCGGATTAGGCAACTTCAGCTCTTCTTTTCCGTTAAGTGCCAACTAGGTGTATTCTAGAAGCGATGAGTGCTAACGCTACGGGCCAGAAAACAAGGTCTATATTCTCATAAGCTCTAATGCTCTAGAATTGTTTGTATAACAGCAAGTTTTAGCGGATCCTGATGCTGCACATATTACTGGCAGAGGTGGCCAGCCAATGGGAAAGAGCACTTACGAACAAAAAGCTTTGTAAATTGGGGCCCCTGGTCCTGGACGTTTGTATACTACGGCTGTCTCAGAACTGTGCGCCAGTATGAGGCCAGCACATAGACGTAAGTCGACATGGTCTTACTACTGTATCTTAAGATGAGAACCCCTGAATTCTGAGACGTCTTACAGGGCCTGTTATATATTATTTGAAAAAAAAAAATTCTACCAGCTGTGTGCTGGTTGCCAAAGGATTAGTACTTCAAGCACGTTCGTCTCGATTGTACAAGGGCAAAAAAGAAAAAAATCATATTGTTTCAAAAGCACTACACGAACGTAGAATAGGAGAAAACAAGTTCCTGGCTTCAAGGTTGCCGCCATTGTGCCCTTTTGATGTGTACCACTGAAACCGGCAACTATGTACACGTAGCCATTGATGTCACTGTGCAAACATTGGGGAAATAAAGCGAAGCACGTTCATGTGCTCTTCTGTGCCAGATGTAGCCAGACGTCTCCTCCCTTACAGAGAACGTTGGTGTTCTGTGTTATATGGATACGGAGTCACTTGTCAGCTACGTTGCAGGGCACGTTGCTGTTTTCCTTGTCTGGTACGTCTACCACGCGCGACACGGTAAAGTATAAACAGTCCAAACACACACATGCGAGAACTAGTTGCGGGCCACTCAGATAATGCACCGTTCGTCGGCTGCAGAGCACATACAGTACTCTTTCCTACTTTCATTACGTCCTATTATCTGCAATTTTTCGGTCTGAATTGCTTGGAAATGCATAAACAATATAGGAATTAGATATAGCACTCTGCCAACTTATCGATTAAGATCACCTTAATTTGTAAACAGTATAGATGGTTGTCGCTTACACTACAGAATCGGTCTGATTTCGAAATGAGAGCACTGTTAAGTCACTTGGAATTATAAAAATAAAGGATGGTCGTAAGTGGAGTCTTTTATGCGGATTGTTCGTGGCGGGGTTAAAAGGCACTTGGACAAAGCTAGGGTTCCTGCCTTTTTGGTCATTCACAACGTACAGTAAGTGCAACTCACCAGCCACCAGCATTTGGAGGCAGCAGGAAACCACAGAAAGTAAACAGTCTGTCTTTTCGCGCACCGCAAACACTTCAAGGTACACGAGCACTCTTCTGATCCGACTATGCGGAAGAAGAGGCGCGGCCGTTGGGATGTGCTGGGAAATACTTCTGAGATCGAGCTTAACCAAACGAAACGGGCTGATTCAATTAAACTAGATGTCGCCGGCGCTTCAGGCAGGCAGGCGTCCAGCTCCTTGGCATGTGTCTTTGCTGTCAGGAGAACAAGTGGCGCGTTCCAGTCTAATTCAATTTAAAGCTCGGGGGCTGTAAAACGTTTCGGTCGGTTGTTCACCTCGGAAGCCCACTTTTCGCGAGAGAACTTGCGCGCACTCTGGGTGCACACAAGAGCTGCACGTGTACGGGTGGAAGGTTGAAGCGGGGTGCGGGAATACGATTGCCTGAGCTTAGGGTGCTTTGGAGAAACTTCCCCAGGATTGTTAAAAAGCGGTGGGCGCAGCAGCGCCGAAGGCATTAAATGTGGAATGGAAGAAGGCCACCACACGCGGTGAAATAAAAAGCGCCCGCTAGCCTGAGCTTTTGTATGCCTGTGAAAGGTCGCGTCGTGAGCGCTGAATGAAAACTCTTGCTTTTCATTTCACATGCCTCTACTATGTGCCTCAACTATGTAGGATTATGAAGACCCCTGCGGTGGCCAAATTAGTTGTCGTGGTGCACCTCCCGTTGATCTCTCTCCTCCGCTCTCTGGCCCAAGTGTAGGAAGTTCATTTAGCCGCAGGAGCAGAAGGCAGTTTTGAGGTCTTAAATGGCACACGAAGAACTGGGCTCTGCTCAGTAGCTTTTCAGACGTTCGCACGAAAATCCTTAACCAACGACGTGTGAAGTTTACGAAATCATAACATCTTCACAGTGAAGAACGGTACGCGATTACCAGGAAAAAGTAACAAAACTAGCGAAAGAGGACAAACAAGAGAAACATCTACCCGACGCCGTGTTCTTGCTTGTGAATGATGTTTCACAGTTGATGAAGGAGCGGGCCGGGGAGAGGGGGGGGGAGAGTTATGCGGTGCTATTGCAAAAGTACATTGTGGTAGTCGTCTTATCAAAGGTCCCCAAGCCAATATACCTTATATGTGCAATATCATTTCTTCAAGAACTTCCACGGTTGCTAGGGCTGTGGTCCTAGAAATAACTTTACCGGCCTGACATAATTTAACAAGAACCCAAGTACATAATGATCAGGTAATACCGAAATTTCCTCTACACCTTCGGAACGTGCCTGCAGCGTGGTTCGGGTAAGAAGAACAGTGGTGTAAGGGGACCACTGATGGATGCCGAGTTGAGAAATTTAGCGCTTAAGGCACAGCACTAGGCACCGCAATGATTTATTGACACTTAAAACCTGGTGGAGAATCTCGAATATTTGTCGAGATACTGAAGAATTAATTGACTTTAATGTAATTCAACGTTTTTATTCTTTGTAACATAGCTACAAGTTATCTGCCAATTAATGTAGCACATAACAAAGTGACGCGAACGCATGCATGCACACAAAGCTGTTTACAGAGTGAACTTGTGGCCACCGTCCTGAACTCATATTAAAGTCTGCACGCGCCAGCGTGTTTTGAGTGGTTTTATAATCTCATGCGAACCACCCTGCTAATAATTAGAATACCGTGCAGATTTGAGATGGATAGGTGAATTTAGGAAGCGGCTGTAAGGTCCCGTTTGCATACTTTATGCGAGCCCCCTAGCACACCGTCCACAGTAAAATGCAACAGAAAATAATCGATGCCATTTATACCAGTAGACCTTAATGAGCAACGCTGTCTTTGATTTTATCCGCAGCAACAGTTTCTTTCAGAGGAGAGAACAAGTTCCTGTTTTCTTGGTAATTGCGCCAAAACGTAAGCGGCCGCGGCATCATGATGACTTTTCACATGCCTATAGCACACCCAGACGAAGACGAGAAAAAAAAAGCAAGACAAGAGGGTGGGGGACGGGCAGACTGACAATGAAATTTTCACTTCAATCCGCTTCTGAAAAAATACCGAAATGAACGAAACTCAAGATTATGATAGCAAGCAGGCCTTCCAGAATTGTCTGCCAATATTAGGAAGAACTTGACCTGCATCTCTTATACATGTAGAATAGCCCATCGGCCATCCCCTATGGATGAGATAGCTATGAGGGTTTTCAATAGGTATAATATTTTTCTAAACGAAATGCACTTGGATACGAACGCATCTCGGGTGTCTCTCTTCCCCTTGTAATTTCGCGCTATTTGATACTTCAATATGAACATTTATTCACATAGCACAAACCACGCCTAGCACTCCCAGATCAGATTTATTTTTGTAAAATTTGTTGTCGATGACAGCTGGCTACTTTGTTATTTTCAAAAAATGGTAATGATGCATAACCCAGAAGTAGATAGCAATCATGAAAGAGAAAGGTTAGCGCATTTGCGGGAGAAGTGACTGAATTCTGTGATACATCGCAATCTCATTCCATATCAAGTATTACCCATTATATGTTGCAGGAATGCAGTGGTAAGGCCGTCTTTAATTTCCTTCGGAAGACCAAGAGGATCATCGTGAAAAATTAGTTCTAGCGTTTTTTCTACAGAAGTTTCAGTAACTCTAATTAGTCATAACACGTCCCGTCCGCTTAGCACAATTTTCTCTGTGATCGCGCTGGGGACGTCACATTACCCTCTGATATTGTTTGCTTAAACTTGTTTTTACCTGATCTGCCCCCCCCCCTTAACCCTCCCCCCACTCTGGTCCCTATATCTTACCCGAGGAATCCGCCATGGCAGGCTGCACTACTTGAGTCTACGCAGAAATATGGGAAACATGGCGCTGAGTGCAGAGCAAAAAATTCAGTACGAAACAAAATAACCCAAACGCTAATTCAGAACTAACGGCTTCATCTGAAACGCTCCGATAAGTAGAGTACTGACAAAAGAAATGCCCGCTGAAGATAACAGAAATCAAAAAGTAAATCACACAAGCCAGCACGTGTAGATCGTGCAACGTGTGTAAAAACCTCGAACATAATTTGGGTAGAAACCATCTAAAGATGACTGTTGACTTTAACGTGATTAGCATTGAAGCAATGTAGCGACACACCGTAATGGCCACCGCTGAAACCCGTCATAAAGTAGACATGTAATGCAGTCAGGCTCCTCTATCGGGCGTCCTTCTGGACACGCTGCTCCACCTAGTGGCGCCGCCGAGAAGTGCGTGCATGGCACGTGTCTGAATATACGTTCACACAAGATTGCCAGAATATATATATGACGCGGGTTCGATTCCTTCAGGCACAAGAGACATCTAATTTTTTTTTTCTCATTGAAGATCGGCACATACCTAGTTGCACATACATAAGTTGGCGTGAAATAGTTTCATCGAAGACAGGCACATGCACGCTATAACGTACCCAGCGACGCCAGTTGGTCTAAGGTTGGTTTGGAACCCATTTCCCTCAGCAGTAGGTTTGCCAACGGTCCTGAATTTAGCGAGACAGTCCCGTCTTATGAATAAACATTCCGAGTTCCGACTTGACACAGGCCGGATGGCCAAATGTCTCGACATTTACTTTTTACACGCGACATATAGCGTAAAAAGCGGATTTACTTTTTATAATGCGTGACACCTAATTTGCATATTCTTCTCTTGTCTTCGGTTGCATTGTCTTAAACATAAGGTGGTTTTGTTTTGGTCATGGTGCTAGCTCTGGTGTAAGCCCTAAGCGTTCATAGTACCCGTATCTGTACTGAGGGCGGTGTTAGCCAGGCAACTTTCCTGCACCTTTCTTGCTGGAGAGCACGACATGGTAGGAATAAAAAAAAACAGCTCTAGTACAAGCACAAACTGGCGTCTCCTGGCACTGACAAGGTCGGTCGTCGCCAGCCACCCCCTTCAGCTGAATACTCCCAGCAAAATGGCCCATCGTTGCAATCGTCATGCTTCGTTCAGATCGTACTGTCACATTAGCCAACGTACACAGGGTGCCTCAGGTAACGTTGGCCAAGCTCTTGAACGAAAAAGTTATTAAAGAAACACGGTGCAAGATAGGATTTTGAGACCTGCGGCGTTCGGTTGTCAGAACGCTGAAGACCAAACACCGCGGATCTTATAATTGCATCTTGCACCCTGTTGTTATTCTTTTTTTGGTCGATTGAACAGCTTGACTAACGCTAGCAAGGACACACTGTACATGGTGAATTACATGGGAGATATAGGATAAAAAACGAAGAGAGAGAGAGAGATAAAAAAACATTTTTTGTGACAATTGGCGATCGGGAAAGCATTACATCATATTTACATTGGCGACTGACGGGGGTCGCGCGGGCGACCGCATTTGGTGAGTATACACGAAGCCACTAATGGCGAACAGTGTTCATAGCAGCAGCACGACCTGGTGTCTGTAAAGTGACTACGGTGATCATGTTCTTTTCAGATGAATATTAGCCGATCTTATGCTTTCTAAGCGAAAGCATTTTTGACCTGCCATTCAATTTTTCAGAGCACAGTGCTCTGTTACCACGTTTAGGTGAAAATTTTTGCGGTGACTTTGAAGGCCCCCGCTTTGTTTGTTTTCCTCCTCGTCGTTGACTGTACCTAAATATTATTTGCTGGGCATCCCACATTGTAGAAATTGATGTTTTATTGTGATGTATGTATATATAATTTCTACGACTTTTAATGATTTAAAAGTGGAAAATAAAAAAATAAATGTACATGGAAGTGGATGAAACAACTTGTCTTCGCTCGATAGTTCAGAGCATCGCACGCGTAAGGCGAAGAAGTCGGTTCGTTTCTAATCCGCGGGAAGTTGTTTTTTCGACTACTTTCATATATATATATATATATATATATATATATATATATATATATATATATATATATATATGTCTATATATATATATATATATATATATATGTCTACAGACTATATATAGACATTTGTCTATAGACATTTTATACACTTCAGTCTACAAAAGTAGAACTATATATACAGTTCTACTTTTGTAGACTGAAGTCTATGGAATGCCTATAGACAAATGTCTATAGATAGTCTATGCACGTTCTGTAGACTTCAGTCTACAAAAACAGAACTTTAAAATCCTATACACTTTATTCTATGACATTCTGCAGACATTTGTCAAAAAACATGAATTTTCATTAATCTATAGGCAGTCTATCAACACAGATATTCTACAGACAAATCTACAAAGGGTGTATAAGGCCATAAGTCCATAGCTATCTGCTATCTACAAGTTAGCTTATATTTTTGTTTACATGTGGTAGCAAAAAATTTTGAATGTATATATGCATGTGCACCTGTTGATTTTCTTCTGCACTTATGCATTAACGTTAGTAGATTAATAACGCTCCTGAACCAGCTGTACTTTCATATATGTTGAAGAAACAGAAAGAATTTAGTGTTGAATCATGCAGCGCAAAAAAGAAAACAAATGCACCGGCAATGAATTAACTGTTTTTATTCCACGATATAATACATGAATTTCTTAAAATACGTGTCTTATGCTATTATGGACCTTGGTGTCATTAGTCCCAAAGGTGCTGCAGGTGTATGCTGCAAATAAGTAGATGCAGCAATATGAAGCAAAAATAACAAGTGTGTATTCTTTGTATGTTCATTAAGCAGCTTAATATATTTGCTCAAACCATCTAAATCAATACTTAATGCGGTTTAACTATGACTAATGGCTGCTTGTCAGCGCAAATCAGTACCTTTATACAATGTTTTATTTTATGGTATGGTAAACAATTAAAGAGTCACAACTGCTGCTCGTGCCAGCCACAGTATGTTCCCTTTTATGACAAGTTCATATATGATGCATTAATGTACTTATCCCAAATGATCTCTATATTTATTGCTGAAACGTTACCCAGTGGACTGTCTGTACAATTTTTGGGCTGGTAGTTAAGTATGCCCGTGCAGAGGAATATGCTCAGAAGATATGACTGGAGTATTCACAGTATAATGCCAAAGATTGTAATTTATTTTGCTTAATACACATTTAAATGTCTTTCTCATACTTTTAAATGAATGGGTCATTGACCATAACTTCAACAGAAGGCAGATGGATTGATTGTATTGATATGGTCACTTAGTTTCTTATAAGTAATGAGGCCTCTTGGGCATGCTAACAGGTTTCCAAGTTAGGTATACCACATGAGCACCCGAAAAACCAGGCGACCACTTTGTGTCATGGCACGACAGATATGCACCTCCTAGGAAACAGAATTGATGCTATAGTTCGAATGAATTCTATCACAGTAAATTATGTAAAGTGCTTTCAAAGTTGAAAATTTTTTCTAGGGTTTCAAGGTTCACGACGTTTAGTTAACGCAAAAAACAAAAACAAATTGAGTAAGAAATGCCATGTCAGTATGCTTGACTTCCATTTTTTTTTAATTAGTGGGACCAGTTTCCCTCAACTCTTTATGAGGTGAAAATTTTAAAAATATATCTACCAGAGAGATTCTCTGGAAACATTGTATGACATATAACAAGACACCATACCTATGTGGTCATTTTAAAATTTCTCGATCTTTTTCCAAGCCTCCCCTGGCTGTTTTCATGAAACTTTTCTGGCAATCTATGACGCCCGCAGCTTAAGTGCAATAATAAAAATATTCTCGTTTAATGCTTGCCAAGTACTGCCAGTCCATAATATTTAGATAAAACGAATAACACGTCAGTCACTTGACATGCAGTATTAGATTCAACTGACTTGAATCCCTTGTTTAATAAAGCTGACAAGGGCTTCGGGCAAGTTCGTAATTGATGGCCACACGAGTACAGCACGGAAGACACAGAGACACAGGTAAAGCAAATGCAACAATGTGAGGGAAAACTATACAATGAGTTATTTTTACGGTTCAATAGTAGTTTTCTATATAATTTGCTCTCATCACTTATGCCTCTAGTTAACTTTGTTTACCTCTGACTAAAGACTACATGGCAATATTAATCAGTACCATTATGATGTTTCATTATATTACAGTATGATAAGCAGTTAGACAACCGTAATGGTCGCCGGTGCCAGCAACGGTACGTTTCGTTTCAAGACAGGTTCATGTGACACACAGTGTACTTATAAAAATAAAAGAAATGTGAGAATCCCAAACGATTCCTATAGTAATCATTGTTGAAACAAAGATACCCGGCTGCACTGCGCACATTTTTCAGGTGTTAATGCATTATGCCCGTGCCGAACGAACATGCTCAGCATAGTGACTGCAGTTTTGAACAATCACGTTAAGAATTGCAATTTATTTCAGCTTAGAACAGTCTGCAACGTGTCTTTTCTCATACTTCGAGATGAATACATATGCCACCCTTTCAGTAGAATGCACATGAGTGGGGGCGTATTGATAAGGTTACTTACCAACTAAAACATGTTAGGATCTCTAATGTGTGTTGATAAGGGTAGAACAAGCGCAACGTCCACTAAATTATTTGAAAAATCTGTCCGTTATTTATCTAGAAAACACCACCAAATGGATAATCTGTCTCTATTTTCTTTTGTACAGCGCATATAGTATGCAGCCTGTCAATAATATGACAACAATATGAAATATGCAACAATAATGAAAACGAGGAACACTTATTACGCACGACAAGGGCTTCATACCATGCAGGACTGGCACAATGCGAATCTGCGCCAGCAGCTGCCTAGTGATTAACAGCACGTAAACTGCATAACGCCGAAGCATGGAAATGCATTTAACGCTTTTCATATAGCCCGAAAGATAACTTCTGCTGCTAAACTGTTTATAAAAGGGACAAAAAAAAGCCTTCTAACTACCGTCAAACGCAATGCCTTCAGTTTGAAACGTGTAAAGGTGCTTCCCGGAGCGACTGATTTATTGTTCTCTATTTTTTTCGGCTAAGTTGCGAAGCTGCGAGTGACTGAGCTTATCGCAGGTTTGATGCTCCAAAAGCATTTGTGGTTGCATATATTTAAATTGGGTCAATCTAGATATTTCTTCAAGTCTCGTGTTTTGCTTGCGGTAACTTCCCAAAATTATTTAGATTGGTTGCCAGGAACCTTAAAAATAGTGCTACTTTTAAATTATGCGAAAACGGCAGCGCGCACACTGCTGATGCATGCCCCGCAAACAGGGTCTTTCATCCGAGTACGCTAGCATTTATTCAACTACACGTCTGTTTGAAAATTCTCCATGCTAACACAATTTCGACATATATACGTAAAGCGTGTGACAAGAATTTCACTACACATGCGGCGCAGCATTCATCGCGGCCGGATCGAGCGCCACGAAATGAGATCTACCACACTGGCTGCTCAACACACACAATCCGCTTAGTGGCAGCTCAGTATCAAGTTAAAACATGGTGTACTTCCTTTTTTACGCACATCTACTATGACGCTAAAATCAACAAGCGTGAGCGATTGCTTGCCGTAAAACATTCCGTATAGTAAAAGTGAGAACAAGAGCGCGTTATCAAATCATGAGAATGAGAAACCGATACTATGCCCGAGTCGCCTGCGCTACATGCAGACGGTTCGCGCTACGAGATGTGCTCACATAATCATGAGCTATTGACGCAAAACATCTTTGCTAAAGCTTACCGTTCAGTGTAGTTGACGTGTCATGCCACAAAGAAGACACGCATACACAGACACTAACGTTCAAGCAGACACCGCACACCGCTACAAGCGTTTACGTGCCTGGCGCACTCGTTGAGAACTCAAATTGACGCGGACAGATAGCGCTCATTGCGCAGGCGCAGAAGCTCCGCGCGCCAGGGCGCGCGCGCTCCGAGCAGTCTGTGCGCATTTTCCTTTTTTCTTTTTTTGTCTCTTTCGCTCTCCCTCTGGGCTCCATGCGCGGCGGAACGGGTTCCTTTTCTTTTCCATTTCTCATCCTTTTTTCATGAACAAAGGAAATGCGCTGGCAGGTTGTATGCCGTGGGCTATCGTATGAGAATGTAACGCACACATGGACGAATGCGCTGTTTGCAAAAGCCGTTACAGGGCCCTTCTGGCGCTTGCATTATCGCCAGCGAGGATGAGTAATACAGCGCTTTGGTAGCACATCTTCCAGCCTACCACCAAATGTGACGCCCGCACGTATGTTAGTGCTAATTTTTCGTTCCGATGATAGGTCAAAGCAGTCAGTAAGGCAATGAGGTATTCATATGCGTGGCCGCGCAGGCATACCGCCTACGAAATACTCGGTGGGCTGAGAGAATTTGGCACATATTTTAAGTGAATGAGAAGCTTTCATGAGTTTATAGTGCAGGATATCAGTCAACGAAAAACCACCCGATGTTAGTGATGCAGTCGAGATATGAAGACAATGTGAAAAGTATCTGAGAATCGGACGACACACAACGCGCACACCACATGCGCGACATCGGTTCATCGCACACTCACAAAGTCCGCGTTGTCAGCTACGAACATTACGAGTCTCTGTGCTGTTAGCTTGATGCCTGTTTGGAATCCACTTGTAGGTAAAGTTGGCCTTGATAACATCTATTATTATTATTACTTATTAATCTCTTTTACTGTTATTATTAATATTATTCTACTGCCGCAAAAGTCATGCTATGACAACTGTGAGGACTGTCTTGGGATTGCCGAGAGCGACTACGTAGATCATATCATGTGGCCAACAAATGCGGAGGTATACACTATGTGTATACTAAAGTCTACAAATAGGCTCTACAGCAATCTCGGCAGTATACAACTTCAGTGGCTTATATCAAACGCAACTCCGTATTATCCACCGGTACCTGCGCTTGGCTACAGCGTACACGGGTAGGGCCCAGATTAACGATGTTTGTCTATTCTCAATCTATAGACGGCATGTAAACCTAAAGCAATAAGAATTTTACACTATCAGCTGTTTTATACTTTATCTCACGTCTTACCACAATCACTATAAGGGCTGTCCGCACAAGTTAACACGGCTTTTGGTGACGTCCCACCCTATGGTCTTCACCGGTGGTGATATAGAAAACCGTGGAAAATAATTCGAATTGCAAAGAAGTATACGGGGTGTTTCACTTAATTTGAGGCAAACTTTAAAATATGCAAATGCTACGTAGCTGCAGAGAACCAAGGTAATGTTGTTTGCCATCGCTTGGAGATACTCAGATTATTTTTTTTGCATATTCTCAATGATAAAATTGTAGAGCAACATTAGGAACTCCCGATACAGCTTTCTGTTGCTCAACACGTGCTCCATAGAAGTGTTTTGCCGAGCGTGAAGAAGCCCGCGATTACATGCAATGTGACTGGAGCGGCCGGTCGCGCAGCAATATATATATATATATATATATATATATATATATGTGTGTGTGTGTGTGTGTGTGTGTGTGTGTGTGTGTGTGTGTGTGTGCGGGTGGGTGTGTGTGTGCATGTGCGTGTTTGCGAAGAACTACGTTGAGTGGGAATAGACAAGAAGAAATATACACCTTATCGACTTTCGTCTGTAGAAAGTCTATAGACAAACAATAGGCAAAGATAAATAGAGACTGTATCGACTTTCACCTATAGGTGTCTGTTGTGAGGAAGTAGACAAAAAAGGAACACGCATCATATCGACTTTTTTTAATGGACCGTCTATAGACTGCAAATAGATAAAAATAGAAACTTTATCAAGTCTCGTCTATGGACAGTCTATAGACAAAGAATGGACAAAAGTAAATAGAGACTATATCGACGTTCGCCTAAAGGTAGTCTAAAGAGGGGAAGTAGGCAAAAAACAAACGAACACTTTATCGACTTTTTTCTATAGACCGTCTATAGACTGCGAATGGACAAAAAGAAATAGAAATCTTATCGGCTTTCGTCTATAGAAAGTCTATAGATAAATGAGAGAGAAAATGAATAGAGCATGTATCGACTTTTGTCTGCAGGTAGTCTATAGAGGGGAAGTAGACAAAGAAGAAACGAACACCTTATCGACTTTCTTCTACAGACCGTATATGGACTGCAAATAGAGAAAAAGAAACAGAAATCTTATCGACTTTCGTCTATAGAAAGTCTGCACACAAACAATAGACAAAAATAAATAGAGACTGTATTGACATTCGTCTATAGGTGTCTCTTGTGGGGAAGTAGACAAAAAAGAAACAAACACTATATCAACTTTTTTCTATAGACCGTCTATAGACTGCGATAAGACAAAAAGAAATAGAAACTTTATCTACTTTCGTCTATAGAGAGTCTATAGACTTTGTATCAACAAAAATCAAAATCTATAGAAAAGCAAGGTCGTCTATAAAAAGTCTATAGACTTTCTATAGACAGTCTAAAATCATTTTTGTAAGGCACAATTCGAAGTGAATAAGCATCTGTAAAAAATCCCAATCGCAGGTAATATAGTCTTTTTTTACTGCTGAGTAAGGCAGAATAAAAGTTACTGTTTCAAGCAATCGATGAAATGTCAAAAAGGCTTTAGAATTGGATGAAAACGCAACAGCCATATACGTTATTAGTTCTTCTCTATCGTGTGGCGGCTTCAGATGGAACACAGTTTTTGTTCCCGGTTTGCTAGTAGGAGAGCTGATTCAAGGCGATTAACGATACTCAAGCAGCCCAGAGCCGTGGGCCATCAAGTTTCTGCAAATACTAGGGCACCTAAGCGACGCCACCTACGAGGTTTGAAGTTCTGCACAAGCACTCATGAAGCCATACGTCCGCATACTTTACACAGGCCGGATGGCCAAAAGTCTCGACATTTAGTTTTACACGCGACATATAGCGTAAAAAGTGGATTTCCATTTTGTAATGCATGACACATCATTTGTACATTCTTCTATTTTCTCTTCGGTTGCATTGTCATAAACATAAGGCGGCTTTGTTTTTGCCATGGTGCTAGTTCTCTGTTGTAGGCCCTAGGCGTTCCTAGTACCGCCATCTGTACTGATGGCCGTGTTAGCCAGGCAACTATCCTGCACCTTTCTTGCTGTAAAGCACGAAATGGTAGGAATCACACAAAAAGGAAACAGCTTGTTGTGACTGTAGAATTGGAGCGATGCTCTTTTAAATGGATGCAAATACCGCGTCTGCTCGGAGACGACAAAGACACTACGGGAGCCAGCCTACTTTTCGCAGTCATAAGGCGATAAAAAGGGCGCATTGGTTTATAACTGAAAATATCCTTTTTTGTATTACGTGTCCACTCCTCGCGTTATCGCTGCATCGCGACATAATATTGCATATCGGCTCTGCTACGTGCACTTCTGTAGCGCATACCGCTTTCAGCAATAGTTGCTTTTTCGTTACAGATTGCGTACCCGTGTAATGCGTGTATTAATCGTTGAGCACAAATGAACAATGAAGATTAATAGTTTACGAAGGTTTACAATTAATGGTTTAGCTTGTAACCAGAAACACGTGGTAACTAAGATTAACCTTGCTATTCGCTTTGACTTGTGGCAGTCAAGGCGCAATTCCGGAGCATTTTATACGTGGTTACTCCAGTCCGTCATACTGTAAATTTGGTGGCTAAATGCGGTGGCGCTAGTGATGCACGGTGCTCCTATCAGGCTAGTCTACAACATGAACATAGAAATCGGGTGTCCCGGATGTGTCAGGGGCGTATTTTGCAGCGAACAATAGATGGCCTCAGGTTTTTTTCTTTGCCTTACAACCCCCCCTCCCCCCCGTACTGCCCAACCAACTCATTTAACCTATAGAAACTTTCTGCAGATATTGCCAAACAAATGAATGAGAAAGAATGGGTTCTAAACACTATGCTCACTTCGGTCATTTGTGCTCTAATATGAATACAGCACAAGAGAGCAGCAGGCAGCGTGTCTCAACCAGAGCAGCTCAGGCAATCTCGAGCTCACGCCCCGCGCGCGACTGGCGATGTGGCTGCGGCGCCGGGCATTCCTCTTCACTACAATCGCCCCCCCCCCCCCCCCCCCCCGCAGGACAAGGAGCCATCCTGGCGACTCATGGTGAACATAGAATCATGGGGTCGTAATACGGCTTCAGGTGTTGTACGTAGACGGTTTCACGACCACGACAGCGTTGGTCCGTAGGTGGCGTGACCGGCTCGACAATATAGTTAACAGACGGTGTCTGCGCTACAACACAGTAGGGCCCTTGATATTTGGAGACAAGCTTTGATGAGAGTCCAACAGGAACGGCGGGAACCCAAAGCCACACAAGGGAGTCCGGTAGAAAGTGACAATGCGGGTGATCATCGTCAAGTCTAGATTTTTGTTTCCATTGGTCGACGGCTGTCAAGGAACAGGCGAGCTGACGGCATTCCTCTGCCCGGCGGGCAGCTTCAGAGAGGGGCGTACATTCGGATGAGTCGGGTCTGTATGGAAGAATGGTGTCTAAGGTAGTCGAAGGTTAGCGGCCATACAAAAGGAAGAATGGGGAGAAGTTTGTGGTCGCCTGTAGTGGAGTGTTGTAGACGAACGTGATGAATAGCAAAATGAGGTCCCAATCAGTGTGATCAGAGGCGGCGTATTTGGAGAGCATGTTGCCAAGGGTGCGGTTAAATCTTTCCGTCTGACCATTAGTTTGAGGATGGTTGGCGGTGGTGGTGTGATGAACGATGCGACATTCAGCGCGAGGAGCGCGTTTACGACTTCGGAGAGGAAGACACGTCCTCTATCACTTAAGTGTTCGCGAGGTGCACCGTGACGGAGAACAAAGTTTTTTAGGAGGAAGGATGCTATATCGCGAGCGGTGGCAGCAGGCAGAGCGGCTGTTTCTGCGTATCGCGTCAAATGGTTGATGGTGACGACTATCCAGCGGTTCCCGGAAGCCGTGCTCGGAAGGGGTCAATGCAGGTCAATGCCAATACGATCGAAGGGCCTGGTAGGACACGGGATTGGTTGGAGTGGACCAGAGACATGCTGAGCAGGAACCTTGCGGCATTGGCACTGAGGGCATGACCGAATGTACTTGCACACAAAGGTGTACATGCCACACCAATAAAACCTGGAGCGAAGCCGGGTGTATGTCTTGAAGACAACCGCATGTGCACACTGCGGGTCAGTGTGGAACGAAGAACATATTTCACCACGAAGATGTCGAGGTATGACCAGCAACCACTTGCGGACGTCAGAGACGTAATTGGGGCGATAGAGAAGTCCATCCCGAATTTCGAAGTGAGATGCTTGACGGCGCAAAGCTCGAGAAGGTGAAGGAACAGTCGACGGGTTTGAAAGAAAGCGGACAAGAGTACTAATCCAGGTGTCCGTGCGTTGCTCCGAAGCCATGTCGCAGCCTGCTGGGAACGAAAGTACTTGGTCAACGGCAGAGAGGCAGGCATCGTTTTCGGTTGACACGGGTGAACGGGAAAACGCGTCGGCATCGGTGTGGCGGCGGCCAGACCTGTAGACAACGCGCACGTTCAAATCTTGCAACCACAAAGCCCAGCGAGCTAACCGACCTGAGGGGTCCTTCAACGTGGACCGCCAACAAAGTGCATGGTGGTCTGTAATCACGTCGAAGGGGCGGCCATAGAGGTAGGGTCGAAATTTACCAAGTGCCCAGATTATGGCCAAACATTCCTTCTCCGTAACGGAATAATTCTTCTCGGCTTTCGTGAGGGTGCGGCTTGCGTATGCAACGACGTACTCGTCGAATCCAGATTTGCGCTGCGCGAGCACAGCACCGAGTACAACACCGCTGGCGTCGGTGTGTATTTTGGTCGGAGCTGTCGGGTCGAAGTGACGCAGTATAGGCGGCGAGGTCAGCAGACGATGCAGCTCGTGGAAGGCATCGTCGGAAGCGGACGACCAGGCGTAGTCATTCAAGTCGCTCCGTAGAAGCTGACTCAAGGGAGCGGTGATGGACGCAAAATTCCGAATGAAGCGGCGAAAGTAAGAACACAGGCCAAGGAAGCTGCGAAGTTCTCTTACGGAGGAAGGTTTGGGAAAATCAGCAACTGCACGGAGCTTGGCGGCGTCAGGAAGAATGCCATGTTTAGATGCTACATGGCCAAGGATGGTTAGCTGACTTGCGCCAAAGTGGCATTTCTTCAGGTTGAGCTGAAGGCCGGTGGCAGTTAGGCACTGCAGCACTTCCTCCAGCCTACAGAGATGGGTGGGAAAATCGGGCGAAAAAAGAACCACATCATCTAAGTAGCACAGGCACGTTTTCCACTTGAGACCACGCAAAAGATTGTCCATCATACGCTCAAATGTTGCGGGGGCGTTGCAAAACCCGAAAGGCATGACACGAAATTCATATAGGCCATCTGGTGTTACAAAGGCCGCTTTAGGTTGGCCTTCGGGTGCCATGGGGACTTGCCAATAGCCGCTGCGTAAGTCGATAGAAGAAAAGAACTCCGCGCCTTGGAGACAGTCAAGGGCGTCGTCAATTCTGGGAAGAGGGTAAACATCTTTACGAGTTATTTTTTAAGACGACAGTAATCGACACAGAATCGTATCGATCCATCCTTCTTCTTAACAAGAACAACGGGAGATGCCCAGGGGCTGTCCGAAGGCTGAATGCTGCCGCGCTTGAGCATGTCAGCTACTTGGTAGTCGATAACGCGACGCTCTGTCGCGGATACGCGATATGGTCTTTGTCGAAGTGGCGCACTGGTACCCGTGTCGATGCGATGACAAACAGTTGACGTGCGGCCCAAGGGAACATGCTGGCAGTCGAAAGACGAACGGAACTTGTCGAGGAGGCGTAGAAGCTGGGCGCATTGAGAAACAGTCAATGTGTCGGCGATGGAGCTATGTAAAACATCGGGCGACGTCGGCTCCTGCGCAGGGTTACAGGTCAGTCCGGCGACCTCATGAGTGGCGATGGGACCAGTTGGCATGTCAATGACGGCAGCAGGGTCGACACACTGGGCACGGCCAACGCACTCCCCACGAAGCAAAGTGAGAGGACAGGATAATCGGTTGGCGACGAGCAATCTGCTGACGCCGGCATGAACGTCCAAAAAAGCGAAAGACATCGGGGAACATTTGCGACGAGCGAAAATTGCAGATGGCGTAAAAAGTACGCTGGCATCAGCAACAATGTTGCATGACACTGTGGCAAGGGCAGATGAGTGCGGTGGAATTGTACCGTCTTCGGCAACAAATACTTTATCTTCAGGTTCACGAGAGTCAAGGAGTGGGGCATTACACAGCGTTTGAAATTCCACTTCAGCACGAGAACAGTCGATGACAGCCTTATTAGCGTAAAGGAAGTCCCAGCACAAAATAAGATCGTGGGAACAAGAACACAGCACCAAAAAATCGACGATGTAGAGGAGGCCGTTCATCACAACGCGAGCAGTACACGCAGCTGCAGGCGTGATGCGGTCTGCGCTGGCAGTACGAAGTGACACGTTGGACAGTGGCGTCGCAACTTTTCTGAGCGAAGGGCAAAGTTTGGCACTAATAACTGAAACTGCGGCACCAGTGTCAACGAGAGCGAAAGCAGCGACGCCGTCCACATATACGTCAATAACATTAGTCGGAGAAGGGAGAGGCCTTGGTCTGTTCGTGGGTGACGCAGTTCTTGCCTCTGGAACTGCGACGATTAGTTTTCCCGTTCCGGCGAAGAAGGACGACGACGCATCGGCGAAAGCGAGTGGCGTCGAGGCGATGGCGAACGGCGGTCAACAAGAGGGCGGTGGTCCCAGTAGAAAGACATCTGGCCGGGGTTCTGAGACGCGGAGGATGGCGGGTATGGGGAAACGTATGGTGCGGTGTCGAAGCTATGGCTGTAGGACGTTGCGTGGCGACGACAAAAGCGTGCAACGTGGCCAGGTGCACCACATGCAAAACATATTGGCCGGTTGTCAGGATTGCGCCATTGTTCACTGCTGTACCGCGGCTGAACGAAGTGAGCAGCTGGACGCAGCGGCACGACCGATGGGGAGGGCGCAAAGGTCGTAGGTGGTGGCCGCGCGAGAGCATCGGCATAGCTGAGAGGTGCAGTCGCTTCGGGAAAAGCAACGGGAGTCGGCACAGGCGGAGTCTCGCGGGCTGTTATGATTGGGGGCTCAATCCCATCGTTCGTAACCCGTTGTCAAGATTGGAGTCCGGCATGAATTAGAAGGTAACTGGCCCTGCCGTCGTCCAACTTATCCACGCTGAGGACGTTGATGAGGGAAGGACTTCTTCTCATCGAGAACGAAGAATATGGGTTTATTTACAGTATTTACATGCAGTTCATCAGTCTAGCATGACTGCTTGAGAGAGTACATCAGTCTAACATGACTGCTTGAGAGAGAGCTCCCCCGATACCCAGGTGACGGAAACAGCCGTCCAAGCACCGTAGGTGAGTTGACCAGGCACCGTAGGGGAGACGAGGCACCGTAGGGGAGACGACCCGGCACCGTAGTGGCATTTATTTCCCGAGCTGCAGCGCGCCCGCCGGCTGCCCATTGTCTGGTGTCTTGGTCGGCGCGTGGGAAGGGGTCTCAGTAGACGTTACCGCGGGCTCAGTAACAATAGTTGGTCCGCCGAGCCCGTTTCGTCACAATGGCGACTTCGTCAAACTCGGCTCCAGCGACGGAGAGCGAGGACGCACGTATTGTTGTTCACACACAGTCGACTTAGTCACGCCGTGACTAGAGGTTTGCGGCGACGCTCCAGGAAAGTTGCCGCCACTGTGGCAACTGGCCGGCAGAACTTGCACTGCAGCTGGCCGTTCTTAACGGGGCAGAAGGGAGAGCTACGCACACTTGCTCGGGGATGACCTGGCGAATTAAGGTTGGCCGGCAAAGGTGAAGGTGGGGTGGAGTGGCTGAGGACAGTAGCGAAAGCTGACGAGCGACCTCAGCACGAACTCCTTTATCTGGCCAAGCAGGGAGTCCATCTCAGGAGCCGCAGACATGCTCGCGAGGGTTTCGTCGGACGCAGGGGGGCGCCGCGTGAGAAGGCGCTGTCTGCAGAGCTCGTCGAAACTCTGGCAAAGCTCAATGACCTGATAGACAGTGCCTGGGTTTTTGGAGAGGAGCATATGAAAGGCATCATCGGAAATGCCCTTCATGATGTGACGTACCTTGTCCGCCTCCGCCATCGTCGGATTGACACGCCGGCAGAGCTCGACGATGTGCTCTATGTAGCTGGTGAACGCTTCACCAGTTTGCTGGGATCAGCTTCGTAGGCGTTGTTCAGCGCGAAGTTTGCGTACGCCAGGGCGGTCGAAAACTTCTGCGATGCCGGTTTTGAAGCTAGCCCACGTGCGGAGATCGGCTTGAACCACAGCTTGGCGACGCCCGATAAATAGAAGATCGCGTTGCCGAGCTTTAGGGGATCGTCCTATTTGTTGGTGTTGCTGGCGCGATTATACGATTCCAGCCAATCTTCAACGTCTTTCTCATCGGTGCCGCTGAAGATTTCAGGATCCCGCTGACGCTAGGCACCGGCACATACGATAGCTGGCGTAACCGGTGGGGATGTCGGGCTGGGGTCGTCAGGCATGACAGATGGCAGAGTTCGGGCGCGTAATTCCAGGTTGGGAAAAACCGTAGGACCTCCACCAGAATCTAATATGAATACAGCACAAGAGAGCAGCAGGCAGCGTGTCTCAACCAGAGCAGCTCAGGCAATCTCGAGCTCGCGTCTCCCAGGCGACTGGCGATGTGGCTGCGGCGTCGGGCATTCCTCTTCACTACAGTGCATTTAATCCCTTAAAAGAAGGAGTGAGGCAAATGCGCCTCTCTTACGCTGCGTGAGTCGTGTATCCCAGTAATGTACTCCTTCAGTTCCCACCGTAATCCAGCTCTACAATTTTATCCAGCGGTTCTCCACCGGTATTGAGATAGCACAAAGGACTGAAATGATAGAATCCGTGACTTGCCGTCATCGCATCTTGAAGCTATTTTGACGTAAACAAATGGCTTTTAATTTAACTGCTCAGTCAACGTGATCCTAAACTTAAAGCAGCTGCTCCGCTATATGAGGCTGACAGCTGGAGAGCTTTCTTTCCGTGTGTTGGCTTTGGCGGAGGCCTGTAATTTACGCTTCTGACCAGCTTAGTACAATGTATTTGTCCGTAATACACTATCAGTTGTTCAGACGAAGAAAGGAAGTAGAGTGAAATAGGTTCCACAAGACACTTATTGAAGCTGGTAGTAGCATTTACACTAAATTGTCTACACCTGTGGTAGAAACCAAGCTCTTGATATTCTCCCTGATGGAATTGTTAGTGTCGACATTCTGTCAAGCCTAGTGTCGCGTAACTGTATCAGATGCACTGCCGAGTGCTTCCTGCAGCACGGGTGCCTCATTTTGACGGAAACAGGCCCTTTGTTCCGTTGTCAAGCCTGGCGTGACGAAAGCGGTGACGTCAAAATCACTGTGGCTTACTTGGGAGAGTCCTTATAAGACTCTATGAAAGTCGGGCAAGGCAGCATGACGTCGCGGATCGAAGTGAACCGAACTTCTGTTATTTAGGAGGTATTGACCAAGGTGCTCAACTCCAATTTAAAGGTGTGGTCTAGTGCTTGGGTCATTGGGCACGTGACGGCGCAACCAATGTGGGGTGGGGGGGGGGTGGCACCACGTCATGAGTGTATATAATGTACGCGCTGCCTCCCGTGCATCACTTGGTCTTCGGGTTCCATCGGTGCTGTGGCTATTGCGATGCGTTCTCGACGCCACGTCTGTAATGTATAAAATTTCAGCCTTCTGCAGCAAAATGGTCTGAATGTTCCGGTCTGTGGCCAACGTATAGGCAAACACGCGTACCGAATCTGCAGAAAGAACTTTATTGCATGTTGAAAACATCAATCGAAAACGTTTCACTAAAGCGACTGCAATATTTTCACATTCTCGTACGTAAGCAGTCTTAAGTGCCTCTCCCGAATTTTTTCGTTCAGGCTCTTTCTTGCTGTCCTAAGGAGTTGCATGTTTTATTGCGATAGCAATTATATGGACATTCCAGGCTCATTTCTGCCATCGCCGTCGCCATGATGCTCTGTATTAAAGTCCAAGCACGATAACATCGTCGCCGAGCGCCGTTGCTATATGTGTGAGTGAAACTTGTGAGGGTAACCCGACGTTTGCGGCTCAGTCTTGCGCGCCGAAGCGAATCAAAACGGGGACGGAGCGCGCCGTCTTCCGTCGCGCGCGAGGAAACGAGGGCGGGGGGGGGGGGGAGGGAATTCTCACGTGGCTATTGAGTACGGCGCGGCTACGCGGGCGCCTTTTATCTTGGAAGCGACCTGCGATCTCGACAAAGTGCGCGGTCGCGCGAGCCTCACTTTCAAAGTGATCTGCGAAGTGGACAAAGTGCGCCGAGTACTGGTAGGTTCGTGTGCGCTGTGCTTTCGACTCTGCGTTCCCGCAGAAGCGGGAGGCCGCACGAAGGTCAATTTGCTCGCTGCTACTGCCGCGCTTCCTCATTCCTGCGTTTTGACAGCGAGTTTCTGCGGTAATGCAGTTAGGTGTGTTCATGTTTACCTGTGCGCATGTGACACCGTGCTTGTTGAGCCAGGGACGGAAGCTCTAATAGTAATGCTAATCATGTCATAATTCGGCGCCCGTTCTGTTCCAGCCGCTTGGCCCTGAGATAAGCAAGTGTGGCGAGGCGACGACGGCTCTTGTTAAATTAATTAATTGTGCGATTTCACGTGCTAAAACCACGATCTGGTTATGAGGCACGTCGTAGTGGGGTACTCTGGAAATTTGGACCACCTGGGGTTCCTTAACGCGCACCTGATGCTAGGTACAAGGGTGTTTTGGCATTTCGCCACCATCGAAATGCAGCTGCCGTGGCCGGGATGACGGCTCTTGTTAAGAGAGCTGAAAAGAACCATACGAAAGTATACATCGGCCCCAAAATACTCTGCAAGGAGAGAGATTGCGAGGTGAATTAATTAATTCTGGAGAAGATTCTTCATCTTACTCCTAACATGCAACCGCAAATTACGTTACTCTATATTTATTATGGAGCTAGTGCAGTTGACCTAACCTGAAATTCAAACTGAATGGACAAACTTGATGAACTGGACTTGACTGTTCTGCAGGCTCCTAATTTGTTTTATTAGTGAGTTTGTCGTGTTTTTCTTTGGAGCAATTCATGAATCCTAAAGCTAGACTAACAAGGCCTCCCATCGTAACGACATATGCAAGCATTTCTACACACAAAGCCACCCCGTCGCCCGACATGTTGAAAATTCGTCGTACCTTTCTGCCATGGCGATGTATCTATCGTCGAGTGGGGTTAAAGACATTGCTCATAGCAAGTTGTAGTTCACGTTTTAAGAATCAGAGCACGTGTCTTCGTGCCGGATGAAGAGTTCGAGTGCTATTCAATCGTTATGTGATGGTAGGGAGGAAGGTAGTGATTGTGGTTGCCTATAAAGAACAATTCTCACAAACGGAAAGGTCAATAACGTTTTTCTAGTAAACGTTGTCACGCTGACGTAAATATAAAGCATGTTGTGTTCGTGTGAAAAATTTGTGGTCTTTATGTGATTAAACAATTCGTGCAAAATCGAAGGTTTTAATTTGTTAATTAAAACAGCATCAATCTCCATCTGATGAATTTTAGATGGGTTATAGTACATTCTGAAGTTCGATTTCGAACTGATCTGGAGATGAGCTAACAAGTTTAATTTCGTGCTGATTTTAACCAGAAGAAATCTTATCGAATTATCATCACTCCCTTGAGTTTCTGGTGACCAAGTATCTGGAAGGTAATGAGTGACGATTAACAGGATCTTCACATATCGCACGTTTTCGTATCATGCTACTTCGTATGAATACGACCACATGCAGCGGGGTAATATGCGTACGCGGCGGCATGATATTACACCACAGTGTAGTCAAAAACGAATTCAATGTCTGGAACAAGTTTTGAATTATCAAACTTGATCATGTGGCCATAAATTATGTAGCCGGAATGAATATTAGAATGGAACGCTTTTAGCTTAAGAACGTTGCAAAAACTAATTTATTGCTCATATTGAACAAACGAGTTGTACTGGGAAAGACCGAAAGAGAAGACAAGAAAATGTATGGGGCTAAACACGACGAGGTTCCGGTTCGCTGCCCAACACGGAACGTAAAGGGAGGAGAGGGAGAGAGCGATCAGTGCACCATTGCAAGAGGTGATTGAAGCTTGACCATGCAGATGCTCACTCGGGCCGGTACACTTCAAAAGCTGCAGTAAATACTCAATAGCTTCAATATACTCTTCACGAGCTGCAAAATACACTTCTCGCGCAAAATTCTGACAATCTCTCACTTCCATGTCTTGCTACTCGCAAGCAGCCGCAAATATTTTTGAGCATTTTAATATAAGAACCTAAAGCAGGGTCTGAGAAATAAGTGAATGTTCCTGCAGTCTGGCCACGCAGCCCGGTATTTGGACTTCCAGCTTTACTGGTATAGTATGTGAACAGCATGTCGCTGTATGAGTTTGCCAACTATAGCCGCAATCTCCTCCTAAGTACCAGTTTTTCTTTCTTGAGATCCCGCGGCCCGCAAATTTTTGACGCCGACTGAACATGCAGGTTTATTGGCATGAGTGACAGCGATGGGGAGAATTCAATAAAGCGCGCCGTGCTAAGACAATTATAACTGAACCTGCCATCTGCCGGATAAAATAAATAAGTAGATAAAGTTGCCCGCATGATATTAGAAGGCATCTCCTGCCTTCCTCTGCAGCAAATAGCGTTGAAAAGCTCCACTGGGAGGATGATTAAGGAAGCAGAACGTATTGCTGCAATATCCCTGACAATCGTATTACTTGCGCGGCCCTCGAATAATGAAACTATGAGTTTAAAAAGAGTTCTCAAAACACGTGAAAAACTTCTTTAGCTAGAGAACAACAGCACGTTGTGGAAGGAGATTCCTATGGAAGCGTCAAATGAAATATTGTGATAAAATAAACCTTCTCTAATTAAGTCCTCTGCCGGAACGAGGGAAACGGGAAAATAAAATCAGCGCCATCTACTCGAAATGCGTTGTTCCTTTTTGCGTTCACGTTTATTTCGTTTGCGCCAGTTCCGTGCTGCTCAGAGCTTCGGGAGATAAGCAAGACACTAAAGTTAGGGTTTTCCCCAAGAACAATCTTCCTTTAACCTGGTTTTGCTATATTGAAACAGGAGCCTTAGCCTAGATGTGATCAATAGCGTCTGCCTTACATTTTTAAAAGGTTTTCAATGGAACTGGGCTGATGCGTTTTTTTTTCCTTATCGCTTGACGCAGTAACTTAATTAGCGCCCCGCGCGTTGAACGCCCGTACCTTCGGAAACAGGCTTGCAGCATGCCACCCATTTCCGTTGAGGGACTGCTAGTAAACGCCTACGCGCGTCGGCATGCACGTAAGCCAGGCCAGCAGGAGAAAAAAAAGTGGGGGGGGGGGGGGGGGGGGGCGAGTATTGCATATGTACTGGCTGACCCAAATGAATAACGAGGAATATGTCGCGCCTCTGCGTCGACGAACGCGTGAGCACGTGATGCGATTCGTCGTTCCATGCAGAGGGCGATGTCTAACACGCCGCGTGCTCTCAAACTTTGTGAGACTCATATCTAACCAGGCACTCGAGTTGTGCCGCGCAGTAGTAGTAGTAAGTGATTTCTATAAGTAGCAAACTGAAGAGAAAAGGGGAGCGTCGTAGCTGCCTGTTGTTGTGAGGACACCTCAACAGCACTGCAGAGCGACCAATGTCACTTTCACATGAAAATATGTGATGTCTGTACCAAAAAAAAAACAAAGGAAAAGAAACAATAAGTGGTCTAAAACTGAGGAGGCAGTGCAGTTAGCGACCCGATGCCAGTAGCCGGGCCGTGGGAACCAAACTGCGCCATTTGCGCCACTTTCAGCAATTCGACTTGCCTGCTACTGGCTGCGCCCACTCAAGTGCCATTTGCAACAACAGTACGAAAGCTCGGTATTTTCGAGTTTCCACGGCAATGCAATGTTTTCAGAAAGGATATGCAACTATTAGAGATATACGAGTCGATTTGTGAAGATTCAAATAATTCGATTCGCGACTTGATTATCTACTACTATACGTTTTTCGCATATTTGGCGAAATACTCGGCTGAGGTCGATGCATTACACGCAGCCTTACCACGGCACTCATTTGGTTTTGGGACAAAATAAAATTTAATTCGGGAGTTTTTACGTGGAAAAACCACAAACTGATTGTGAGGCACGCCTGTCTTGGTACCAGTATCGTCCGGGTCATCAGCTCCCATGGAAACATTTCCTATACCCGACGCGGAAAAGGGAATGGCGACGAAAGTAGCCCCCATGTGCGAAGATATAGGACCCATTAGCCACTGGAAGGCACGCAGATAGTATCGCATATGCGGGTTCATGTACACAGATTCACGCGTTTGCACATGCAGTTCGAAACTTTCTGCGAATCTGCGAATTTCTATGGGCGATTGCAGTAGTTGCTGGCTTCGACGGTTGTCAGAAACACTTATGCATGACCTCAGAACTAATCGCCGGTTAGCCGCTCATGCGAACATATTAGCGGCAAGCTTTCCGCGATGGCTTGTGGTGAGCTTGCCGGTCACATCGGCCAACAGCCAATTTTCGGCTTGGCACATTGCTTTGGCAGTTAGGCCTAATCGGTAATGCTTCGAAAGGCCGGTCGTGTACCGGCGACAACAGTTACGTTTTTACGCTAAATCGACTGGTATCTAGATATTCGCAAAGGCCACACAACGCGCAGGAAGCCGACAAACCGCCTCACAACGAAAGAGAGTGCATACGGGATGGTACGGACGTTGTTCTTAACCGCCATCACGATCTTTGCGACACACCGTGCAGAGGCACCTCATCTTGGCGCCGTTGATAGACGCATAGTCTCTTGTCCAGCTTCTAGCGTTGTTATTTGGCGTAATGCATATTTTGTCTAGAGCGGTAAAGCATATCAAAGAAAATCTGTCATTTGTAATGCGCATAAGACATTTGCCATCAATTTTTGTCTTGGGCCTGACGGCGCAAATTGTTCTAGCTAATTTTTAATATTATGTCTGTCTTGAGCCCAGGCGCATATCTTTATTCTCGTTAGCCTAGAAAACTTTATTTCATTGTCTACAAAATGAAGTTCCTTGCCTACCCAAATAAATATGTTTGCAACATACCGTGCTTGGTATACCGTCCATGGGAAGGCAGGCTTAATTGGTCGCTGTTGGCTTTGTGTCTTGATTCACTGTTGTGTATCACTTACTGATTGCACAGTAATAACAAGCTTCGCCAAATGGCTACAGATTGCTGTAGTACTCCAAGTGTTCCGAAAAGAGCAATTTCTTTCTGCTCCAAAAATTGCTCCAAATCTTAAACTGGCTGGAACACCACTGGTACCGCAGTGGCTCACTGAATACGGTCTTGTCTACATGAACACGACGTCGCGATTGTTATTCCCGTCCACGATGACCGCATTCGCATGGGGTGAAATGTACCGAACCTTGGGTGCTAGTTAATGAATCCGAGGTCGTCTAAATTAACCCGGAGAACAAGTGGACCTATATTTCGCAATACATACAGCTAAGAAGCATTTCTCAACGTGGCCGCTGCCCTCTCCCCCTCACCCCCTTACCTCCACTCAAGCCTTCAATAAATTACACAGAAAGTGACGGTCTCACAAAATAGATTTTCTGTAGTGCAGCAACACGTACAGTCTGATGTTATTAGATTATCTTGTCACATTATCTGACATGCGTCTCACGTACATGTTCCAAACATGTCACTACGTACATGTTTCACGTACATGTTTGTTTTCATACGATCACATAAACTCTTTGCAGATTTAACGATCACCCTTTACAGGGATGCACGATCTCTCACATCTTCCCTATAGCTCGCCGCTAGGCAGCAGCGTTGCCGGACTGAACCGCTTGTGAGCAGAGCACTATGAAGTTGTCAAAAACACATGATTGTTTACCTTCCAAGCCATCGCAGCAGGGTGCTGCGAATGTGTTGTTACGATTACTGAGGACAACAAAGCTGCACAAGCGATTTTAGCACCGACTATAGTGTTGACTCTTGTTGTGTATTGTCTACGGCTGTGAGCGATTGTGAGCATGTGCTTTGTTTCTCTATTTCCTTCTTATCGTTCTATCTCCCCTTCTCCCTCCCCAAAATTAGGGTAGCAAACCGAATGCCTTGCTCTGGTTAACCTCCCCGCCTTTCTTATTTTTCTTTCTCATTGTCTTGGTATAGATTCGTGCTTCCCTAGGTGAAAAATAATGAAAATAATTATTTAGTTCTTACGAACGAACCTAAGAAACATCTTTTCTTTCTTTCTTTTAATCTGGTAATAACTTAATTTTCCACTCCACAAAGTGCTTATTAAGCATATTAGCGAACTTCTGTTCGTTATCACCATGCTTTAAGTAGAAGACAAGACTGACGTCATCAGTGCAATAACGTGGTAGTTCATTACCATTTGCTACATCAACATATAAATCTGCAAATAAGCGCCCTTGGTGAGTGGCCGCATTAATTATTTGACAGTCTTGTCAGCATGTAGACTTTTGGGGCAAAAAAAAAAGAAGGAGAACGAACAAGCAGTTGAAATATTAAACCATCACATATAGCTGCCCGCTGAGGGTTAATAGCGTTGCTGAAGTCACCTGTAAGGTGGACAGCCTTTCTGCGAGGTTTGTTAAACCACCAGCTGTAGTCACGTACATCGTCTCTGACTTTTATTCGCGAGAGCCGGCCATAACCGTATTGCGAACGCGTCGCTTACTGCTTGTTCGATTCCCCGCTGCGAGTGGTTCGCCTTGAATTCGTAAACCAACCGTCGAGTTCGCGGCGGGCGCCCGCTGACGTCACGAGTAGATCAGCGAGATGGCGAACAGCTTCTTCGCCGAGCAGCGCTTCGCCCCAGCGGAGCCAGAGACGCGCGGAGTGGCCAGCTATGTAGTCAACTTGGAGACCACATATGCGCGGCACGATGCACCGCGCGTCCACAAACACTGTCGCAAGCCCACGCGCGGTCCACCGCCACCCCGCAAGCGCGCATCGTGGGAGGGCGCCTTGTGCCCACGCGCTGCCTGCTTGGCAGGCAAGCGGTCACTTGGCCAGACGCGCGCGTACGCGTCAATTGCTGCGCGGCGGCGGTGCCGACCCGAACCGCTTGTGCGCCCTGCGAGGCGTGAAAACCCTGGCGCTCATCGTCGCGTGCGCACGCAGCTGCTGGTTTGCATTTCAAAGGCGACCCCGTTTTGGAGCGCGGCCTGCTTGGTATGCAGTCGACGTAGTTACCCGACGAGACACTGGTGTGCGACAGAGGAGGCTTTGGCGAGATGCTCTAATACTGTCGCGTAGTCTCGGGGGCGGGGCACTATTAATGCCTTGCTGCGTCGTCTAACAAGCAAGCTGAGGCCAAACAGGCGCACGCGCTTCACGTCCACGCGCTGATCCGTTCGACTGGCGCCTTATGAGGGAAGTAATTGCTCTACATAGCAAGTAAAAACGACACGGATCAGATAACTGAGCGGACCCAATGACAGTTTCTTCCCCCTCCAAGTTGGTTGCCATTCGAAGGCACCTGTGGCCATATGCACGACCAGAGAGAAAAACCAAATCACTGGTTTTCGACCGGGTGAAAAATTCATGAAAATCGCATTTCCATGCACCTCGCTCAAGGTAGATCAATACTGAGCATACATTCTTACCTTTGGCACTTCCCAACAACTCTATTGGCGTCTTTAATAATCAGGATTAAGAAAACCAGATGCTGAGATCAGTATACATGCACGAGTCTGTTGATTCTTGGGGCCCGCACTCTTTCCCTCTTGCTGCCAAATTTGAGAGCAGTCAGAAAAACATTCTCTCGATAACTGATGAAGGATTATTTCAGCGTTGTATTGGCTTTCATTCAAGCAGCAATTATATCGACACTACAGGCCAATTATGGTCGTTGTCGTCATCCTCGCCCCCCCCCCCCCCCCTCATCGCTGTGAAGTCCTGCATAAATTCCAAGTGCAATAAAATCGTGCCCCGCGCACCGTATGCTGCGGGTACGAGGACCTATGTGAGCGTGTGGTAACGTGACAAAGACTAGAGGAGGGAAGGGGAGGAGGGGGGGTGGGGCAGGCGGCCTGCGTGCCACAACTTGGAGGTAACTTGCAGCGGATGCAGAGTTTGGGCTAGCGGAGGTCGCTGGGAGCCTAATGTGCACCTGCTGTGTTCCCGTGCGCCAAGTATTGGACGTCATGTAGTCTCAAGTTTCAGGGACACGTTGAAGCGAGAGACAGCACGAAGCGTTTGCTCCCCACTGCCAGCGCTGTTCATGATGCCAGCGTTGTGACACTGAGTGTTGTCGGTAATCGAGTGAGATCTATTAATGTTTGCCTGTTCGCGTATGACCATGTGCTTGTTAATTTATTTGGTACGCGAAGGCTTACTGCAATTGGTACGACCGATAATACTACGAACCATGCTTCATGTAGTTGTCTAATAATTTGCTGTCGCTATAAATGCTTCGTCTTTGGGTCGATACTCCGATTTTTTTTAAATGCCGAAGCCTTAATATAGCCCATTACGCGAAAATCCGTCGGCGACGGCGTGATCGAGCTATGGTACCAAAAATGTCTAACTGCGTAAAGAGCAAAAACACGCCAGAAATGCTCGGATTGACGTCAGATTACTAAGAGAGGTTCCTGTACACAAAGCAAATTAATAGCTTTGAAAAGAAAATTTGGCACATTCCGGTCTGGGAGGAAGTTGAACCCTGGCCTCTGGGGTGCGAGACGTGCACACTTCTGCGAAGCCGCGGCGGCTGCACGGTTTTGACTGACTAAAGGTGTGCCTAGTGCGTGCGTCATTGGACGTGTCACATCGCGTGCTTAACTGGGCACGCGAGAATATCAATCGAATAGCATCATTGCACTCGTCGGGTCTCAGCCATCTTTCTGACTAAAGGTGTGGCCTAGTGCGTGCGTCATTGGGCACGTGATAACATCAATCGAAAAAATTTCACCAGAGAAACTATAATGGCAGTGGGGAGCAAATGCTTCGTGCTGTCTCTCACTTCAACGTGTCCCTGAAACTTGAGGCTGCAAAAACTATAACGCTTTCGCATTCCCACATGTAAGCAGTCGTAACTGTCTCTGCCGAATTTTGTTAATTTTCATCTTCACGGTCACACATACAGCAGAAATTGTCGCATTGTAACTCCGCAGAAATAATTTGCGCATATTTATTACATTACAGAGAGACGACAGACACATAATATATACATATTATTGGCTAAAGTCATTGTCTTCTGGTATATATGTTCGAAGACTTTGCGTATTGTGACCTATAATGTGCTTTCTTCTATACTTGGGATGTGTCATTGGCAGTGCGCCTTTTCAAAACGGAATTGGGACAAGGTGTCAGTGTTTAATCATATTAAGTCTCACCCGCACGTACACAGATGTCTAAGCTGCACTGATCCCTTGCGCAAATATACAACCTTCGCAAAGAAACAAAAGTGATCATTCTTATGTTTGCCCTATTGGTCGTACTAATTGTTCGCTACATCCTAAGTTCCCGGCGTGTTAACTTTATAATTATTGAAGGTTCGCTGGCCTGTTGTGCTTGTGGCTTCAGGAAATTCACAGTGCCGATAGTAAAACATCTCTCATGCCTTTGAGAGGTTGCTGCATGCTCAGATTTAAGCGCCGTTGAAACGCCGCAGGCAGTGGCGGTATAGATCAAAAACGCAATGGTCTCATTTCCCATTTTATTGTCCTGGTGAGTGCTCGATGCGCTAAAATCAGCTCTTAGTCAGAAAAAAAAAAAAAAGCTGAAACACAAGAAAATAAAAACAGAAAAGTTTTATCTCCGTTATTTCTTCGCGACGTACTGCCGCTGGCGGAGGTCTGAGCAGCTTATCTTTGTAATCTCGCCTAACTGTCGGCTTAATGCGCCTTCATAATCCGCCTCGCACTTAATTCCTTGAGGGAGACTTCGCTGTCTCTTATACTATAGACCAACTTAGTCAACCTAACAGATGACTGATATTGCAAAAGAGGGCTATGTCCTTTCGCAGATTTGTTGGTCAAGTTTATTGACCCTTTAGTTTGCAAGCTCCAGTGTTATAACATCTTACGTGAAATTTAGAGGCCGCTTTTGTAATTAGAGATAACAAAAGAAACACGAGAAGCACTGGCAAGAAAACAGTCAGTTAGATAAATATATATCAACGTTATTTTATTAATGTATTTTGTTCGAGCCTACGTCACGACCCATCCAGGGAAGTGCCAGGGAAGACATGTAACATATGGTTAGTGTTGAGCTTCAGTTTTAAAACCACGGAGTAAGATACCTTAATCTGTCTATGAAATTGTGGTTATTACTGCCTTCTATTCTTAGGCGAGCTTCCGATACCTTAAAGTCGCGGTTAATTCTGTCACGGTTAGCGTAATAGTTTTGCGGAAAACCGCAGAATTATTACGCCAAACCCACCCTGCCATCTGCTAGCCGCCTGGCTAGCTCAGATGGCAGAGCGATTGCCGCGCAAAGACTGTGGTCCCGGGTTAGAGTCCCGGACCAGGACGAATTTTTGTTCAACTCCGAGGCTTCTCTTTCGAGGAATCCGTGTGGGTTCATTTTGTAGCAATTGCTACGATTGGATGGATATCTTATTTTCCCTTTGTTAATTACTTCTCTCCACCTTGCGAGTTCGCGCAGAAAACTATTACACCAACCTGGTTTTGCATTGACTTCTAACCTGTACTGACTAAGAAACATCACTCAGGTTTGAAAAAAAAAAACTGCTTATGCTATATACAAAGCACTCTAACAGAAACTTTGCAAAAACCGTGTATCTTTACCAACTCAACTGAACTTCCTTGAGAAGAGCCTAGTTCGCCGCCACGACCTTCGCTTGCGCTTTTAAAGAAGTTAACATTCAGCAGTTTGTTACGCGTAAACTTTCTGCTCGCGAACACTTATAAGTGACTTTCATAAAGCCGACAACGCTGTGCTGTGATGAGGCGAATCTGGTTTAAAGAATTACATTCTGGGGCTTTACATGCCAAAACCACGATATGATCATGAGGCACACCGTAGTAGGGGGCTCCGGGTTCATTTTCACCAGCAGTGGTTCTGTAACGTGCATCCAATGCACGCAACACGGCATTTGCATTTAGACCTCAACGAAGTGCAGTCACAGTGGCCGGGTTATGATCGTGCGCTCACGAACATAGCAGCGCAACGCCAAATCCACTGCGCCACCTCGGCAGGTTACGCTGGTTTTCAGCCGCCATTGTGAGGGATAGACATAGGCAGGCTCTGTAGTGGCCGCGGTTACCTGTCCTGCCCCGTGCTTGTATGGTTCGTGCTGTTTGTTAAGCGTTTCTTCACTGAAATTGGCTATGCCAACATACAACTACGTGCCACTACACGCGCGGTGTGTCTACGTGGCTGATCCTGCCTTAAGGTGTACATAAGTGCACAAAACTCAACACGGCGTTCAATCCACCGTCTTCACTTGTCAACTCGGCCTTCCTGTGGCCGCACCGACCGTTCGCCTGTATTTCGCACTAATTGTAACAGTTAAGTGCAGCAACTTTGATTCAAAAGTCGCCCGGTATATTTAAAAGAATGTGTAAACCGCCTTCCCCGCCCCTCTCCCGTTCACGGCTACTTACTCTTTTTGACAGTCGTCATCGCAACGGGCTGTGTCACTCGCGTAAAGGCGTGTAGGTGACAGCAGTCGCGCTTCTTGAAGCAAGTTGTGTGAACGGGCAAGTTGGTAATTCATTGTAAGCAACAGTGCATTAACGAACGGAGGACAGGAAGAAGAGACGGGCACACGCGCTAACTTTCAACCAAGAATCTTTTTTTTTAAGGCCACCAGTATATATGCACTCACACATGTGATTTACAAAGGAACTGCGGCGTTGCAGCGTTGCAAAAACAGAATCGAAAAAAAAATGGCAATGAAGATCATTCGTGGCGTTTTTTTTTTTTTTGCGACAATGGTTTTGCAACGTGCGAGCGCTGCACTTCATTGGAAAATCGCTTGTGCGAAAGGATATATATTTCTGCTACTCTTTTTTGGAAGTCAGCGATTGTGTCCATCGCTTCCTTCTGTTATCCGTTCGGTAACGCGCTGTTTCCTACAACGGTGTTTCTTGAGTCGAGAATGATGTACCTGGCAACGGTGCCTGAGAAAAGGTGAGCCAATCGTGCGGTTAAATAATCCAGCATTTGCGAAGCCACTTTGGCCGCACTAGATGACTATGCAGGATTGCTACGCCAGTACAGAAGATACTGTAGGAAGCCGCGCTTTTTGCTTAACTTCCCACTTATACGAGTACTTTGCTCTGATGGAATCCGCGTTGATCTAAGACACGACAAAAAAGGCAGCGCCTGCAGTCAAAGTCTCTCTTTGCTATCGCTTTCGCTTTGACAACATATCAGTCAGCAGCGCCTTCATGGTGCAAGTGTGCCAGCATGCAGAGATCTTCTACTTACCTCGTGGCAGAGAGCCAAGCTTGCGTTCGCAGGGCCATGTGAAGCTATGGTGTGCGGCGAACACGCTATGCGTATTTCACAACACCACGGCAAACTCAGTGAGCCTTGTAACTGACAGAAGGTGGTTCACGAACTTTCTACACGCATCCTGCGCTCACGCACATGTCTATCCTTCACGATGGTGTCAGGGACACAATGTGTGCACAGGGTTGTCGGCATTATGCAACAGGTCTATGGAAGGTATCCATGGTGTGTTGCAGGATGATCATCAGGGGACAACTTCATTGCGGTTAGTGCGACAATTGTACACCAACACATGGGTAGCGCTGAGGTACACATTGGACTCGCTCATCTACTATAAAGCGCCTCGCATTTCTTTTTTTTTTGCGCTAGTGCGTTCATGCCTTTGTTTAACTCTGGATGGCAGATGTCTGCTTCTGCCATGTTTTAACGCAAAACAAAAACGACATCACTACCGTCCTGGTGTTAACAGCTACCTGCTAACCGTCAACAGCTAACCGTGCTTTTTTATATATCGGCACAAAGAGTCAAGCTTCTAGCTCTGAGGTGGGGACGAGGAAGTGCATGGTGTTTCTAGTCCTGCTGTTTATTCGGTGGACATCTCAAAGTGCCTTACCACAGTGGTCTGATCGGCAACGTAGCTTTTCTTTCTGAACACGATGATAGCGTGTGTGTGTGTATGTGTGTGTGTATGTGTGTGTGTGTGCGTGCGTGCGTGCGTGCGTGTGCGTGTGTGTGTGCGTGTGCGTGTGCGTGTGTGTGTGCGTGTGCGTGTGTGTGTGTGTGTGTGTGTGTGTGTGTGTGTGTGTGTGTGTGTGTGTGTGTGTGTGTGTGTGTGTGTGTGTGTGTCACATAAGCCTTTTGTCCGTGAAAAGTGGACCATGACTGCGACCAAGCCTGCTGTGTAAACAGCCGTTCAGGTCAGGAACATCAACCTCTGCATTGTGGAGCGTAAGCCGCTCTACATGTGCAGCGTAGGCCTCCTCCCGTCGTCGGCATTACTACGCGCCGCTAAAAGTGTTGAAGCTACTACATTTTCGAGACGTCGTTGTTTGGAAAATGTATTTAAAATAGCATAAGGTCGCAAGGCGTACATGTTTGCCAACCTTGTGGGCACATGTGTTCATAAGATACACGTGTTCCTCAGCCTTCCAACTACTGAATCTTGTTTCTACACATTAGCCTTGGTTGAATATAAGGACGCAGCTTTCGAAGTTTCAACTCCGGGCACTGATGCCGGATCCTAGGCAAAGTAGGATCACTCTGTAACGATGCAAATTCCTATGGCGAGCTGGTTTTGGATGGCTGTAAAAAGGTCAGTTAATGCACGCTTCCGCCTCTGCAACAGCGGTCGTGCAGCCTGAACGCTGACGGTGAAACGTGGGGTACGTTTACGAGCAGCACTGGGGAGAGCGACGACGCTTCAGCTTGTTAAAAATGCATACACACATCTGGCGCTTCGTGGTTTTACAACGGTTGCACGGAATTTCGCCTGTCCTTGAAGCACTTATCGTTGTCGTCGTAACTCGCTGCGCTCAAGGGCATAATCGATCACTAGGCTCGCTGTGCATGCCGACTTTTCCCCGACGGTAGCATGCTCTGTAATTCGCATCGATGCGCAGCGGTATTGTTCCCAAAGAACGAGCTGTTTGCATTAATTTTTCACACCTGCGGACTTATCTGCCTAGTTATACCGACGGTACGAACATAAATCTCTGTTGGTAACATTAACGTTGCCTAATCATCACTAATTCTTTACGCATCAACTGTGGTGTATGCGTGCGTCCGAGCAGTTAGAAACACGGATAGCGTTTTGGATAATTGCTAAATCGCGAAACTTAATCGGAGGGTAGAGTGATTTATGTATGGTGTTATAATTGGGTACGTGGTCATGGCAATTAGCGCACGCACAGACTTGTACGCCAGTCACATATCAAGGGTTACATGCCGGTATAGTATATATGTGGGGCCCTATAGTGATGCCTGCCACGGGCTGCAGGTAAGCGTGGGATGGAAACAAGATCCTTTACGTGCAGGCTTTTGTACCCATTTCCTTACAGCAGCTTTTGATCGGGAAAGAGGGAGAGATAGCAAAGAGAGGAAAGGCAGGGAGGTCAACCAGACAAGCGTCCGGTTTGCTACCCTACACCGGGGGAAGGGAAAGGGGGAACAGAAAGAGGAAAGCGGGATAGAGGGAACACTGTCTGGGCACGCAGCAAAGTGCGTGGAAATCAGTCAAGTCAATGCAAGTGCTCCGTCGATACGTTAGGCTGCCGTCAATCTTGGTGGCTCATAGCTCGTGATGCACGTTGAAGTCACCACTGAAGACCAAGGATCCGGTGGGCGTCAGCAGTACGTTGCAGTGCGTGGCAGTATATTTTTTAAAGCTAAACCCCAGACGTTCTGACTTCAGTGCGAATATAATGATGCGGGTGAGCCATGATGCTTACTCAAGTGTTGCAAGTACTGAATTGAGAGCATCCAGCACTTGCATTGCACTTCGTGCTGACGGAGTGTGGAGGTTATTTAAGAGCATTCGAAAGGTATTCATCAGAGACCGGACCATCATAAGCACTTACCGGTCTTCTTCGGGAAAGCTTTAGCTTTCCGGACCCCATATATATAAAAACTTCTTGTTACCTCACAGAATTGAGCGCTGAGATGACGGCGTTATATGAGTGTATACAAGACCTCATAGTAGCAGACAGTTCAATTTCGCAGCCTGAGTCCTCTGTGTGGTGTAAGCTTCCTGCTTGTAATTGTCGCAGACTTGGCTATCACTAATACTGCTTCGTCTTTCCGGCGAAACTGCAGCCTGTCTCACTCTATTTCCGTGAGGCCGAGTATAAGCGTTGCTTCGCATCACAGCTGTTGATTCTGATTTCGAGTGAATTATACAGTGTTCCCCAACTATCACGCACCAAGGCTAAGAAAGAGAGCAGTTGCGTTACTCGAAGAAAACCTAGTGCATATTGTTTCCAGTGCAGTGGAGTAGCCGCCAGTAATTCTTTAGTTACTGAGATTCAATTTGGTAATTGCAATTAATTATCTAACTAGAGAAGTACTGTCCTAATTCTCAAAATGCCAAAGAGGCATTTGTAGGCACCCCAAGGTGCCATCTAACTGCGGTGTTTTCCGCGACGTACTAATTGCGTACAATTTCTTCCGACTGGCAAAAAAAAAGCTCACGAAGTATTAAAAATACCCCGTGAGTGCGCTATCACCCGCATCCCTAAAGCAGCGAACTCAAACAAGCTGATTGAAAGCAACTACATTTACTGTCGCAAACCCTAAGAGACAGCGCATCACATTGATAATGGCACGGAAAGAGTACCAATGGCAGGTTTCGTGGCTTCGCGGCTATTCCTTCCTCCCATTTCTACGTCACACTTATTATCCGTCTCTAAAGGCCGACTGATCACACTGATAACAAAAGCGCCTTGATAACGCGGCCGAAGCGCCGCTCCGTCCACGCACGAAATGCGAATAGCAATGGAATAGGCATAGAATGTTTCAAAATACCGGCTTTACTCGCAGCCCATCGGAAGAGTGCGCGCAACGCTATATTTCGCGCCAGAAGCTTGCTTCGGAGCAGAGCCAAATTAAACTGACCGTTTTATTTTCCAAGAAAGTGTATACGTGCTACAAAAACAGCTTCGTGTAAAAAAAAAATAATAGCAAAATAAACAGACCGGGAAGCAACCCACGTGTTGAGAAAAGGAAAAACTTGTGCATGCATGCATGCATGCACACACGCACGCACGCAGGCACACACACACACGCACACGCACACGCACACGCACACACACACACACACGCACGCACGCACGCACGCACGCACGCAAATACATCAGATACACCAGCCTAGCGGACGTGTTCGAATAGGTGTCTTTTTGCAGCTACGCAGTACTGTGTCCGTTTTAGCACATCTTCAGAGGCTTTCTTGATGACCGACGCCGGGATTCTGCGGCAGACATCCGCTATCCTTGCTTTGAACTTTCACATAATTCCTTCACATAATCCCAAAGAAAGTAATCGAGTGGAGTGAGGTCAGGTGACCTAGCCGGCCAATTTACAGGCCAGTGCCTTCCACTCTGTTGCGCATGAAAAGTCGCATCCAGCTAGTTTTGTTCTCGGCTTCTGCTGTGTGTTGGTGTTCCATGTTGCTGATACTACAGAAGTGGAAGACGTGACAGCGGGACTTCGTTGAGAAACTCATCCACTACTCCTTCAAGGATTTCGTTGACGTAACGCTGTCCAGTCCGTGTGTGATCGAAGAAGATGGGACCGATTATAGCACTGTGGTAAATTCCAAACCACACATTGAGTGATCACTGGTACTGGTGCCGATTACGATTTACCCAGTGTAGATTGGAGTCCCTCCAATAGTGTGAATTATGCAAATTTACGAAGCGTTTCTGCGAAAATTGTCTTCATCTGTGCACATGATGTTGCTCAAAAAGTCCGGTGACTCATAGGCTTTTGTTAGAAGCCAATTCCAAAAATCTAGACGATTATACAGGTCCCTGTCGTCTAAGCATTGATGCTGGTTAAGGTGGTGCGAGTGAAAGGCTGTCATTTAAAATCCTCCAAACTTATGACTAGGACATTGGTACCTGGTTGGCCACGTCCCGCATGCAAGCAGGAGGGTTTGAGGCCATAAATGCTAGAACATCCGTGCGTAGGCTAGGACTCAAAAATGGAGTCCTCCGCCGCTGTTTCTTGAAGCTGCCGGTTTGTTTCAGTTTCTCATAATTTCTCATGACAGTCGATGCGTTTGGTCTGCCGCTACGCTTCCATGACTGATGCATATATTTGCGGCCTTCCTCTTGGTGCCATTTGCAGATCCCGAGGCAAGGATTATGGTTACATTGTCCTCATGAGAGAAAGAGATGGCAACTGGGACGAAACAAAACGCGCCTCTAAACCTTTGGACTGACGTTGTCAATTCGCTTTTGTGACGATAGGTTTAGTGGCAAAAAAAAAAAAAAGACTCCATGCACTTTATCTTCGCTAAGACAACAGCTATCACAGCTTGTTTCCAGCTAACACCATACTCGACGTGTTACTTCTACAGGGGCGATGCAGGGTAGGCACTAGCTCGATCACAATGTTTTTCGTATGACCTTTATTTCGTTCTGGATAACTCGGAGGGAGCCTGTTCGAGGGCGCTGCTTTATGATCCGGGTGGGGGCGCAGTCACGTGGTATCCTACATATTTCGCGGCGTTTATTTATCAGTCGGAAAAAGTTAGTACGCATTTAGTACGTCGCTGAATATACCGCAGTTTGATGTCCCTTGGCTGTGCCTTCAAATGCCTTATCGACATTTTGATAATTAGTAGAGTACGTCTAGATTTAGATAATTAATTAAAATTACCTAATTAAATCTCAGTAACGAAAAAGTTACTGGCAGCTACTCCACTGTACTGTAGACAATATGCACTAGGTTTTCTTCGAGTAACGCATTGCTATTTTTGTAAATCTTAGTGCATGAAAGGTAATTGGGACACCCTCTATATATTTATTACGTTTGCATGGAACTGACGATGTTTCCATCCCTAATAAATGTTGTAAATTATTATAAATGTTTTTTTTTCATGAGTCGTTAGCATTGCTTACTGGAAAGAGAAGCAATAGTGAGACACACAACATTGACGTGCATTTCGCACGTCATTGATAAAAAACTCTGCCGAGAGGGTCACTGAAGTCTATAGGTATTTCTCATGGTCAAAAAAGCCCGCAAAGCAATTTGAAGCGCGTTGAACATACAGCAACATATTGATTCTCTAGGCATAGGCTATCCATACCTTTAGAAATAATTTTTAATTGGCTACCTGGATCTATTTCAAAATATAATAAATTTTGTCCTTTGTGTATATTTAAATATAATGTATATGTGCATGGTGTTTACAGCGGAAATTTAAAGCAATGTTTAAGTGAGAAAATACGGATGAGACAGCCGCCGCTAGTAATTCTAATGTGCGTGTCCTCCTATTGTCAGGATTTGCAGAAATAAAGCGAAAGTATTTATTAAAGGCCGTGCACGTCCACGCCAACAATGACGCAGTAAGCTATTGTGGGGGGCGCTCAGACCCCACCCGGAAACCTATGGAGTAAGCTCGCCCCCCCCCCCCCATAGTCGGTGCCTATGGGTCCGTGAATGCGTGGGCTGGAAAAATTCCGACGCGCTCAAAGAAAAAAAAAAGGAAAGAAAAGAAAAAGAAGTGTGTGTACGTGTGTGTGGGGGGGAGGGGGGCACAGCACACCTGCTACACGTGCTCATGCTGTGTTCCTCCATGGTCCGTTGCGCCGCGTGCTTCGATCTATTTACGTGAAAAAATAAAGGTGAGCCAGGGTCGTCAACAGCGCAATTTCTTCCAAGGCAGCCGGTGCTCTTCACAGCATCACGTCGGAGCCAGAATGGGCCCGTTCTATCAGCCGCAGCAGCGACAGTGACGACGTAATCCCTTGGCTGATCCCCCACTGTGGGTATGTCTCACGGCAAAATGCAGAAACAAGAACGCAGAAAATGCAGCAGAAGAAAACCTGCACTGGGCGCATTTATAGATCATCACTGCGGTGGACAAAGAGTGGCGGGGCGATAAGTTTCGCTCAGCGTCAACGATGTAGAGTGAGAAAAGGACACGCGCCAGCGTTTGAGCCGCTTCGGACGCCGGAAATTGCCTAGCGGAGAATACTAAAATAACGCAGGAAAAATGTCACTCTATACGCCGAGATAACTGGCGGCCGCATGCTGTCAATGCACCAACGATGGTGCTGTTTGTCAACGATGCGTTGACTAAGCATTTTGATGAGGCTATAACGCATGTCGTCACCGATTATTCGAAGGCAACATTGTAGCTTCAATATTTTTGATAACACGTGCACCCTTTGGTTTTTATTAAGGCAAACACGTGATATCGAAGGGGGTCAGAATATTACTCAGCCACTTAACAAAGTCGCCGTGTACTCATAGATTCCGCAATCTTTCGAATTATAGTAGCGGTTGTTGAATCGCTTTCATTACCAAAACAGAATACCTACAGGCGGAGTTCAAGTAATTAGCTTGTTTCGAACAAGTTAAGATTTTCTAATTTCTATGAAAACACGGTGAACATGGAAAGTAAAAATTCAAGACGATGAGCAATACGAGAACAAAGTGTAAGAGGGAGCCAACGTTTCGACAAGTGGACTTGTTTTTGTTTTTTTTCCAAAGCGACACATGCTCTCATTGGCACAGTGTATTCAATCTTATGACCCGGTTGGTTGAAATGCTCGGTGACGGCTTTGCAAAGCTCTTTAGCTGTGTCCACGCAATGTCCGTTTAATCTGGCGTTCATCTATTATCCCGTTTCACCGACATATTCTTTCTTACAGAAGGAACATTCAAGCATTTACGATGCCTAGGAAAGCATATGTCACCTCGAAAAAGTTAAGTCTACTTGTCAAAGCGTTGACACCCGCTTTTAACGTGTTCTCGTTTTGCTCATCGTCTTTCATTTCGATGAAGTTTCTCATGCCATGAGTTTTAATCCTAGAAGTTACATTTAGAACAAAATGCACTTGGCAGATCTCGCTTATTTTAATAAAAAAATTACAAATTACTGCGAATCAAACACATTTGTTGGAATGTACCTTAGGCGAAGCTTTCTTGAATAGTTTCAATTGAATAATATGCACATGATGCGTGTAAATGTATTTTATTTCCAAAAATGTAATCGCTAGTAACTTCTGCTTAGATGACAACATAAGTTCACATAGCCTGAGATGTGCAACTTCGATGCAGCGATGAATTGCAGGTTAATGCGACGTTTTGCGAGTGGTCAACGATGCATTGGAAGCACAACTGTATGCTCAAAAAATGAAACATAACAATGCATGATTAAATCTTCAACACCTATGACAAACATGCGATGTATTACCCGCACTACGTGACCCGCGCGAGCGCCGACGTCCGGTTGAGTCTATCCGGTGAGGCACTCTTTGTCTTGCAAACGTTCTTTCTTTTGTTCCTTACCACACAACAGCTGTGCGGACAAACCCTCCCCCCTCCCCCCCCCTTCAAGTCGACTCAGTGAGATACTGACGCCTTACGTGGAGGAAGCGGCAATAGAAAAAAAAAAAAAGAAAAACTAGGTCCACATGCTACGTGCGAGTGACTGTAATGCAATAGCACTATCAGGATTATATGTCCGGCGGGAATGGCTCGCGTTACCAACCCTGTGAACGCGCTACTGAGAACACCTATCGTGCATGCAGTGATGACGTAATGACCAATCAAGGCGCCACCTTTAATTGCATAGTCACTGGGATAGACATTTTAGATTACATCAATTCAGTAATTAGCAGTTTGCTAGTACAAAGTCCCATGAACAGATCCGAAACCAAAGCGCAGGAAGAGGTTATCGTCCCTTGTTTACAAATGACATTGACTGATTTATAGGTCTATTTTCCTAAAGCTACATTTTAACTCTGCGAAGCAGTTGGGAGAAGTAATGTTTGAATTATATTTTTTAAACCAGTGTCTTCGCGTTTTATGTCATAGGAATGCGGCCACATATGTATCATACCCGCGACCTCACCTTCAACATTGGAATTGCATAGTCATTGAACCGGCGAAGTGGTTTGCGTGATGTGCAACAGAAAAATTTGGTGACCATATTGGAGGATAAGTTTAATGACAAAGAATGAGCCAATTAAATACTTGTTTTTTTTATTACTGTTTTAGTTCTGGGTGTGTCGTTGCTTGCGTGCGTGCGTGCGTGTGTGCGTGCGTGTGCGCTTAAAATATATGCTGTTATATAGAGAAGCCAAACAAACTTGACTGTGTATGAGCTTACCTGTAATATAATTGAATCGACAAACAATTCACGTGTCCGTGTCATTGCCTTGCGCTATACGTGGGAGACACACTCAAGCCGAAAGTCCGGCGATCTTCCACAACGCAGAGCACAGCTCGCTATGTTCCATTTGGTATGCGAAGACCTCAATCATGTAGAATTTTAATGAGACATCCGCTATTTCTCAAGAGTGCGCGCTCATTCCTAGGTACGTGTTCACCCATAAAGTGACGCCGCCGTCAGAGTTCTGCAAACGATAGCCGCTAGCGTTGTTTCCTTTCGCTATACCCCGCTCCCTTATGTCAGCGGTCGTGAATTGCACTCTGCTTGCAAGGTTACTCTCCTATCGACCAGGTCTTTAACACTCGCACAGACACCGCCGTAATGTTCGCAGTAAAACTTCGGAAAGCCACTGGCGCGCTTTGTGTGCAGACTTGTTCCAACGTTTGACGTTTCATTTTTGTTGCTTGGTAAGATAGAAAAGATGCTAGTTCCGCACCGCCTCATCTTTATTTACATAAACCCATTTGCGAGAAGCTCCGTGCCGAGTTCTAAAACAGGCGGAAGCCCCTGCATACGAAATTTGGATGCTCTGCCCGCGACTGTCATAACCACATCCGGGTTTCTCTATGGGCATACTTTGGGCCTTCACTGGCGCCTTTTTTTCCAGCCTCTGATGTCAGAGGAAGCTAATCATTATGAGTTAATGAACGCGCGCAAAAGTGACACACTGGATGTTTATAAATATGTACTCACGTAGCGCGCTCTTTGTTTCTCTTTCACATAGAATAAATTTTCTCTTAAAGCCAAGGACAATCAAATAAACACAGCAAGTACCATGCTCGCGAGACCCGTTAGCTTACATGACCCAGCAAAGAGCACAAATACCAGTCGTATAATTCCACTGCAAGGGAGCGGCGAACGCAAGAAGTGCTGAACGTACGCCGCACGCAATGTTCCCCCACAGTGGACCATATTTGTAAACACTTATCTGCGAGCTTTCCCGCATGGCACGGGCAAGAGGAATCGTCTTTCCCCGTGGTTGAGTTGGAATAAGGCAAGAACACGACGCTTGTCCAGCTAATCCCGCGGGGGCGAGTCCAGTATACGCTGTGCATTGCCCAAAAGAGAGAAGAGAGAGGGAGAAAAGAAGAAAACAACAACAACAACAAGAGACCGTTGTATTCTTGAAGCAGCTGCTTCTACAGGAGATAGGCTGCTCGTCGTCGAAAGCGCGAGGGAAAGCGGCAGCTCCCGCCACTCTTCTGCAGAAACGAACTCCAGAGAGACGGCGTGAAAGCATTCGCACTGCCATCAGCTTCGTAAAGCCAAGACCTAAATGAAAACAAATGCTCCCTTCAGCATGTGCGCGCGAGCTGGCTTTCGCAACTTCACATTTATCTCCGATTCTATCTCTGCCATTTTGGGATGGTTGCTATAGTTTTTGCGAAAGCTATATCAGTGCATTACATTGGCTCGCGTGTAAAAGCACAGATCGGTGAAACACACTTCCTTTTCTCCTTTACTTCAGGCTTAACGAATGTTCTGCGAAAGGGAATGGCTAGCCTCGGGCTATATCACTCATTGTGATTCCAGGATAAGAACCAGGGTATCCTTCTATTCACGCAGTGTGTTCAGAGATGAATGTCTGTATGTGAACAAGCCGGAATTCTATGCTGCTTAAGAAAACAATCACGGAAGCGGAAAAAAGCTCAAAGGAAAAACGAAGAACACCACAGAAAGAAGCAAGCACACAGAAATAACGACGCCTTGAGACGCTTCGGACAGAACACATTTAACTCAACATAGGAGCAGCCTTTAGGAGCAGATAGGAATGTCAAATATACGCTTGCATGCTTTGTGCACACATATGCACGTGTATGCGCTTGTCAGAAATTATATCGACCTGCTCAATTTTTTGTACGAGTCTCTGGTGATGTCAGTCTTCCGTACGATGTACATTGAACATCATTGCAGCGCTAACAAAAGCTGTTATTGACAAATGAAAACAGGACCTGCTCTCCCATGGCGCATTATACTATAAGCAAACACCCAGACTTTCTGTTTTGCTTCGTATAGAGTTATTGAATGGGCTCCGACCTGTACTTTGATTTTGTGTCTGCATCAGCATTATTTTTCCTAGAAAACACTAATTGCCGGGATAATTGTTAATGAGCTTAGACTAGCAGCTGAGTCTAGTCAATCACATTATCATTCTTACTTCAGTAGTTGCAAAGCTCTCTTTCGCGGTAAGTGGTCTGTGATTTGCTGGTTCAAATTTCCTTCTAGTTTTACTTCAAACATCCGCAACCTATTCTTGGCTATTTGCTTCGTTATAACATAACAGTGCTTCTGTTAGAAATATGCCCCCTCCCCGAACCCATCCCCGCCTGCCTACCTGGAGAGGCAGCGGTGGAGGGGTTGACGAGGCGAAAGAGAGGGGGGTTGGAAGGCTGGCGAAGCGACAGAGCGCTGCTTCGATTTCGATGTCACTCAAGGCACCCTCCCCCACCTCCACCCCCCGCCCCCCTCGCGCGCTAATGTTGCATTTTCGTAAAATATACATCTAAAGCGCTGTGAGACGACTGTTGAGCCCAGGGTACATGCGTACACAAAGAGCTTTCATAATCTGTGTGCTACCGACATTTTTGAAACAGGACACGTCTTCGCATGTCAAAGCAGCCTGTAATCCGACAACTCATGTTTTGGAAGTTGCGTTTCATTCTTTTACAATAATTATTTCTCGTGGAATGGCGATCTCACAGAAAACTGTCTGTTAAAGCATAAGCATTTCTTAATGAACTCAAGCCTAAGTCGCGACCTTCCTTTCGTTAGTAAGGGCTATATTATATTGAGCAGCCACCTTCACCCGACACAATGATACCTGCTGGTATCTGCTCTTAAGAACAACTGTAACGTAAAAAATTTGTGAATACAGCCACTCCTTGGTGTCCGAGACGCAAGACATGTTTGATAAAGCTCATGGATATTTGCAGACCTTGAAACATATACTACTTCGACATTGGCCTGTGGCCTATTCTGTATTATACTTGTGTCTCAGGTGTGGCACCAAATCACCAAAATATTTAAAAACAAAATCTCCTCTTTTAAACTTTCCCTTCCCTTTCCCTTTACCCATTGTAGGATAGCCAGTAGGGCTCAGTCCTGGTTAACCTTCCTGCCTTTAATTTATCATTTGCTCTCTCTCTCTCTGCAAGTTTATTGCACTTGCTGTTCTACTTGCGCGTATTTTCAATTTTCTATTTCACAGCACCGTATCTTTAGGTGTTTGAAGCTATTATTTTTTTTCGTTTTCTTCACTATAATTTGATTGAACTGACTCAAAATGTACCCGATTAGCGAGAAAGCTCAAGTTTAATAGCTAATGAGTTAATATCGTGACGTATCGTCGAAGAAATGCAAAATATTGGCCGTTAATGAAATGAAGTTTACGTAGTTAAGTAACAGCGCTAAACATGGAAAAATATAGACCTCGTTCAAAATTAACATTCACTAATGTTATTTAAAATGATGACCGAGCGACGCGAATGCGGCTGTCCCACATGCTGTATGCTCCCTAAAACTGGCACAGCGCAACATAGAAAGGAAGAAATAAGCCTAACCGGCCACATGAAGGAACGGAGTGCTGACTTCCATCTTCACAAAACGTCACACCGATAGAAGGCTGCACCATCATGAGTCACAGAACGGGCAAATCTGTCATGCATGGTTAAACGGTAGTGAGCTGTATGCTCCTTTGCAGACACACTGTGCTGAAGGCAATGCTGTTAGAAAGTGCATAACGAAGTAAATTTCAGTAAAGTTTTTTTATGTTCAAATATGGGGTTGCATTTATTTCGGCAACTTAACGACAAATTGTATGCAACGGGATGTTAATTTTGTTTGATTTTTCTACACGGCTCGTTTTCTGAGAGCAATTTCAGAATTCGTCAACAAGTGCGGCTACTTTCACGTTGTCTAGCGGCAATCACAGCACAAGGGCGCTCCAGGGAGTGATGCACATCGTTGTGTCGTTTCTTTTCTTCATAAGGCGAGAGTGACAGTGCAACCGTTATGAGCGCCGCTCTGTTTTTGTGAAGTGAACTTTTGTGCCGGCCCTCGCGCTTCTGAACGCGAAGTTAGGTACACTGAATGCCATATCTGGGGATAAATATGTTGCAAGTCTAGAAAAGTCTAACTAAATTAAGTTTACATTGGATATAACTGTATTCAAATTTTTAATGTAGATGTAGCGTGTAAACGCAATAGGTAAAGAAGTTAATTTTATTTTAATTATAACTTTCTCATTGTAATTTACCGCATACGGTGTCTTCGCGAAGAAGCGTGTAACATCTGTATAAGGCGCATCTGCATAGCACGCTCAATGCTTTAAACAAACTTTGTCCAAGTTTACCCTTGAAGTCGCGGTAGATCAAGTACGTTATAAAACGCTCAGTATACCTTGCTACGCTGTTTCTTGTATGATGATAATTATGTGGTCAAATCATTTGTCTAAGTTCGCAATGCGCAAGTTCTCTCCAATCGCTACTGCTACTTTTTTCAAAGCACTCTTACATAAAAAGCTAGTCATACATTTGAAGAAATATGCGTTGTTCGGTATACGCCCTTCGAGGAACATTAGTACAGTTGGCCCATAGTTTGACGTTCACACTTTGTTCAAGCAACATTTTTTGGTTGGAATACTTAATACGTTCCCCTATTAACAGATGACACCACATAAAGCCTTTTCCCTTAACTAAGAGGTCACCGTAAAACCCTTGAGTGAACATCAACAAGACTAAAGTTTGGTAGGCAGTTGACACTGTGACGAAATCATTTGCGACGCTTCTGGCTGACATGCGCTCGATTTAGCGTAGGCACCAGCCGTTTGACGTGGTGTGCACGATGATTTTCTCGCAGCAGATGCCTTGACAGCGCGCGTTAGCGGTGGCTGCAAGGGCCATGAAGACATTGTCCATCAAGCGCCTTCGGTACTTTAGACTGCCGGTTGCTTTGCCCTATAGAGACAGCCGTTATGAACGTCACTAATGAGTAATCATAAAAATGAAGCGCCTGTCAGCCCGCGGAACGAGTCATCTGTGTTTCTTCACCTACGAATCCTAATCTTAATGTGTGCATCCGCTCGGGCCATAAAGCAATCACGAGTTAGTATATTGCCAAGCGAAGCCCTCGGCTTAATCGTGCACGCCAAATTGCGCGGAAGTAATAACTTCGCTCGAAGAAACAAATGACGTTAGGCTTGGCTTGTGGCATGAATAGAGTAGGATGGCAGTTAGAACATCACGCGTGTGAACAACGAAGCGTCACATTTCACAAATGGCCCAGATGCCAATAGCTCTTATGAGCAGTAGGTGGATTAGCTACATTTGTAAAGGTATTCTCATAGTGGGTGTTAATTATCTAGTAATGTTTATTATACTACCGCAAGGCTCGTATGACGGGGTTAAGCTGTGTCACTACCAAGCACATTGTTACGTCTCAGCACCACGAAGGATGTTAATTGAAGGTTTGCCCCGTGTCAGACCACTGTACCTCCTAACCAGACGTCAGCATGGCGTGGACAGCGACTAAAAGCACTCTCCCCTCCCCCCTATTACCTGGAAGCTGGAGAAAAAGATTAACGAGAGGGAACCCCGACAACAAATGGATAAGCGCAGTTAATTAGAAGAGTCAAATCACCCCTGATCCCTCGGCACTTATCAAGCCGTCGACAGAGCGTGCGCACCAGCCGTTGCAGGATTCTACGAAAGGACCTAGGCCGCGCTTCCCCTTGCAGGCTGAGCGAAGAAGAAAGGCAGCGTGCACACCGGCTGCTGCAGGATTCCACGAAAGGACCTGAGCCTGCGCCTCACCTTGCAGGCTGACCGAAGAAGAAAGGCAGAGTGCAAACCAGCTGCTGCTGGATTCCACAAAAGAACCTCAGCCCGCGCCTCACCTTGCAGGCTGACCGAAGAAGAAAGGCAGCGTGCAAACAGGCTGCAGCAGGATTCCCCAAAAGGACCTCAGCCCTCAGCTCACCCTGCAGGCTGAGCGAAGAAGAAAGGCAGAGTGCAAACCAGCTGCTGCAGGATTCCATGAAAGGACCTCAGGCCTCACCTCACCCTGCAGGCTGAGCGAAGAAGAAAGGCAGCGTGTAAACCGGCTGCGGCAGGATTCCATGAAAGGACCTCAGCCCTCAGCTCACCCTGCAGGCTGAGCGAAGAAGAAAGGCAGAGTGCAAACCATCTGCTGCAGGATTCCATGAAAGGACCTCAGCCCTCACCTCACCCTGCAGGCCGAGCGAAGAAGTAAGGCAGAGTGCAAACCGGCTGCTGCTGGATTCTACGAAAGAACCTCAGCCCGCGTCTCACCCTGCAGGCTTACCGAAGAAGAAAGGCAGCGTGCAAACCGGCTACTGCAGGATTCCACGAAAGAACCTAAGGCCGCGCTTCCCCCTGCAGGCTGACCGAAGAAGAAAGGCAGCGTGCAAACAGGCTGCAGCAGGATTCCACAAAAGGACCTCAGCCCTCAGCTCACCCTGCAGGCTGAGCGAAGAAGAAAGGCAGAGTGCAAACCAGCTGCTGCAGGATTCCATGAAAGGACCTCAGGCCTCACCTCACCCTGCAGGCTGAGCGAAGAAGAAAGGCAGCGTGTAAACCGGCTGCGGCAGGATTCCATGAAAGGACCTCAGCCCTCAGCTCACCCTGCAGGCTGAGCGAAGAAGAAAGGCAGAGTGCAAACCAGCTGCTGCAGGATTCCATGAAAGGACCTCAGCCCTCACCTCACCCTGCAGGCCGAGCGAAGAAGTAAGGCAGAGTGCAAACCGGCTGCTGCTGGATTCTACGAAAGAACCTCAGCCCGCGTCTCACCCTGCAGGCTTACCGAAGAAGAAAGGCAGCGTGCAAACCGGCTACGGCAGGATTCCACGAAAGAACCTAAGCCCGCGCTTCCCCTTGCAGGATCAGCGAAGAAGCAAGGCAGCGTGTAAATCGGCTGCGGTGGGATTGCACGAAAAGACCTCAGCCAGCACCTCACCCTGGAGGCTCACCAAAGAAGAAAGGCAGCGTGCAAACCGGCTGCTGCAGGATTCCACGAAACGACCTCAACCAGCGCCTCACCCTGCAGGCTGACCGAAGAAGAAAGGCAGCGTGCAAACAGGCAGCAGCAGGATCCCACAAAAGGACCTCAGCCCGCGCGTCACCTGGCAGGCTGACCGTAGAAGAAAGGCAGCGTGCAAACCGGCTGCTTCAGGACTACACGAAACGACCTCAGCCAGCGCCTCACCCTGCAGGGTGACCGAAGAAGAAAGGCAGCGTGCAAACAGGGTGGTACAGGATTCCACGAAAGGACCTGAGCCGGCGTCTCACCCTGCAGGCTTACCGAAGAAGAAAGGCAGCGTGCAAACCGGCTACGGTAGGATTGTACGAAAGAACCTAAGCCCGCGCCTCACCTTGCAGGCTGACCGAATAAGAAAGGCAGCGTGCCAACCGGCTGCTACAGGATTCCACGAAAGGACCTCAGCCCGCGCCTCATCTTGCAGGCTTACCGAAGAAGAAAGGCAGCGTGCAAACCGGCTACTGCAGGATTCCACGAAAGGACTTCACTCAGCTCGCACCTCACCCTGCACGCTGAGCGAAGAAGAAAGGCAGCGTGCAAACCGGCTCCGGCAGGATTCCACGAAAGGACCTAAGCCCATACCTTACCGTGCAGACTGAGCGAAGAAGAAAGGCAGCGTGTAAAGCGGCTGCTACAGGATTCCACGAAAGGACGTCAGCCCGCACCTCAACCTGCAGGCTGACCGAAGAAGTACGCAGCGGGAAAACCGGCTGCCCCTTGATTCCCCGGAAGGACCTCAGCCCGCGCCTCACCCTGCAGGCTGAGCGAAGAAGGAAGGCAGCGTGCAAACCGGCTGCGGCAGGATTCCACGAAAGGACCTAATCCCGTACTTCACCCTGCAGACTGTGCGAAGAAAGGCAGCGTGTAAAGCGGCTGCTACAGGATTCCACGAAAGGACCTCAGCCCGCACGTCACCCTGCGGACTGACCGAAGAAGAAAGGTAGCGTGCAAACCGGCTGCCGCAGGATTCCACGAAAGGACCTAATCCCGTACTTCACCCTGCAGACTGTGTGAAGAAGAAAGGCAGCGTGTAAAGCGGCTGCTACAGGATTCCACGAAAGGACCTCAGCCCGCACGTCACCCTGCGGACTGACCGAAGAAGAAAGGTAGCGTGCAAACCGGCTGCGGCAGGATTCCACGAAAGGACCTAATCCCGTACTTCACCCTGCAGACTGTGCGAAGAAGAAAGGCAGCGTGTAAAGCGGCTGCTACAGGATTCCACGAAAGGACCTCAGCCCGCACGTCACCCTGCGGACTGACCGAAGAAGAAAGGTAGCGTGCAAACCGGCTGTAGCAGGAATCCATGAAAGGATTCCTGCCTGCGCCTCACCTTGCAGGTTGACCGAAGTAGAAAGGCAGCGTGCAAACCGACTGCCGGAGGATTCCAAGAAAGAACCTCAGCCCGCACCTCACCCTGTAGGCTGAGCGAAGAAGAAAGGCAGCGTGCAAACCGGCTGGTGCAGGATACCACGAAATGACCTCAGCCCGCGCCTCACCTTGCAGGCTGACCGAAGAAGAAAGGCCGCGTGCGAACCGGCTGCTGCAGGATGCCACGAAAGGACCTCAGCCCGCGCATCACCTTGCAGGCTGACCGAAGAAGAAAGGCAGCGTGCAAACCGGGTGCCGCAGGATTCCAGGAAAGGAACTCAGCCCGCGCGTCACCTTGCAGGCTGAGCGAAGAAGCAAGGCAGTGTGTAAAGCGGCTTCTACAGGATTCCACGAAAGGACCTCAGCCCGCACGTCACCCTGCGAACTGAGCGAAGAAGAAAGGCCGCGTGCAAACCGGCTGCTACAGGCTTCCACGAAAGGACCTCAGCCCGCACCTCACCCTGCAGGCTAAGCGAACAAGATAGGCCGCGTGCAAACCAGCTGTAGCTGGATTCCACGAAAGGACCTCAGGCCGCGCCTCACCTTGAAGGCTGACCCAAGTATAAGGCAGCGTGCAAACCGGCTTCCGCAGGATTCCACGAAAGGACCTCAGCCCTCGCCTCAGCCTGCAGGCTGATCGAAGAAGAAATTCAGCGTGCAAATCGGCTGCTTCAGGATTCCGCGAAGGGACCTGAGCCCGCGCCTCACCTTTCAGGCTGACCGAAGAAGGCAGCGTGCAAACCGGGTGCCGCAGGATTCCACGAAAGGAACTCAGCCCGCGCTTCACCTTGCAGGCTGAGCGAAGAAGAAAGGCAGCGTGTAAAGCGGCTGCTACAGGATTCCACGAAAGGACCTCAGCCCGCACGTCACCCTGCTGATTGACGAAGAAGAAAGGCAGCGTGCAAATCGGCTGCTGCATGATTCCAGGAAAGGCCCTCAGCCCACGCTTTTCCCACCAGACTAAGCGAAAATGGGCGTGCGAGCAGCACTCGTTGCACTATGCCTTATGCGCAACTTTTCTTCGCTGCACAGATTTTGCTGATGCTGGCCTTTGCTTCACGTTCTGCGTCCATCCATATCTGCCCAAGCGTGGGCGTATGCGTTGATGCTGTCCAAGATCGGCAAGAGCCCGTCACCCGTACGTGTGGTCTGCATGATCTTCCGTCCTTCCTGGATGTACGACTAGACGGACACCTCATCGCTTCTAGGACGACGGCACCGACTCATTTCTCGCCCTTTCTCAGCCCTTCAAAAGCAGCTTTCTGATTAGGTACTCCTTCAGTGGGTATGTGAGCGGCACTCCTTGCACTATGCCTTATGCGCAACTTTTCTTCGCTCGACAGGTGCGTAACAATTTGACCCTGTATGGTTAGCGGAATCATAATCGCTCACTTTTGCTGATCCCATGCCCACTTGTCTTATATGCTACTGTGTGTTTGTCTCGATGTGGCGCTGTTGCAATGCGGTGATGTCGAGGAAAACCCGGGGCCTCCAAGGGTGCAGAAGTCGGCTCAAGATGAGTCTGCCTTGAGTAGACTTCGCGAATCCCAGTCTGATCAGGCGAATACCGCCTTATTAATGCTTAAAGACAAAGAAGACGGCAGTCGAGCAGAGAAGGTCAGTTCGAGTTGAAATGAGATATGAAGAATATGAAAACCAGCCAAAACGCCATATAAAGCAAGCTAACCGATATTTTCTGCTGTCTTGAATTACTTGAAAATAAATCTGAAGCACTGGACACTGTTTGCAATGATTTCGCCATGATTCAAGAAAACGCTGAGCGGTTGGAAAAGCAGCAGGGCACCACAATCTAGCGCTTAGACTACTTAGAAGACGGATCAAGGCGCACTAACTTGGTTTTTTACGGCATTCTCAATTCGCGTCAGTCATGGCTGCCAACTCAACAGAAAACGCTGGATGCCCAGTCGTCAGCGATGGGAAATGCCTTGCCACCAAACTCAGTTGAACGGGAGCATCGAATCGGGGCTTTTTCAAATACGAAGTAAATACAATTATAATGCGATTATAATGAAACTACCAAACTTGAAAATTAGGGCGAGCATGTTTTCGTCCGCAGCCAGCTTAAAGGTTGTAACATTTCAGTATCTGAGGACTTCTAGCCTGCGACAAGGCTCGCTAGAAAAAAAGCTTCTCAAATTTGACAAAAGCCAGCCTAATTACCCCTAATTTAAACTACTTTTTAACAAGCTTTTCATTGATAAGCAATGTTTCATGTATGATCCAACAGGTTGCAGTGTTAAGCTAGTTAACAGTGGTGTTCCAGATCACACAAGCGTACCTGACAATCTGCGTCATCACCCTACTGCATAGCAATCCACGAGAGACAATGGCGCATCTTTAACACGACAGGCCTCCGTGCTTGTTGCTAATGCTAGAAGTGTGTTTCGCACCCGCCGTGGTTGCTCAGTGGCTATGGTGTTGGGCTGCTGAGCACGAGGTCGCGGGATCAAATCCCGGCCACGGCGGCTGCATTTCGGTGGGGGCGAAATGCGAAAACACCCGTGTACTTAGATTTAGGTGCACGTTAAAGAACCCCAGGTGGTCGAAATTTCCGGAGTCCTCCACTACGGCGTGCCTCATAATCAGAAAGTGGTTTTGGCACGTAAAACCCCATAATTTTTTTTAAGTGTGTTTCGCAAACGCGGGGAACTTGAGTCGCTCATCGATAGCAGTTTGCTGGTAATATTGCATTAACGGAAACATGGCTACAACCTCATGTGCTAGATTGTGAAATCTTTGACTTGCCTCGATTTCGTATCTTCCGTTGCGATCGCACTACCCGCAAAGGCGGAGGTGTACTACTCGCTATCTTAAAGTCCCTGCAATGTCATGAAGTCCACATTCACTGTAACCTGGAAGTTCTGTGCGCTTGTGTTGACATCGGTTACCGTAAAATTACGATCGTTGTTTGCTACCGCGCTCCATCTTACCCATCCACTTTCACTGCTGAGCTTCATGATGTGCTTAACACCTTTATTTTGCGGCATCCTTCAAACCACATTATATTATTGGGGCATTTCAACTTCCCCAACATGTACTGGATTACTGATCCTCCACAGTGTTATCCATTTTCTTCACAAAGTAACGACTTTCTTGATCTCTGCTCAGTGTTTTCCCTAACACAATTAGTATTGGAACAAACTAGGATCTCAGACAGAGCTGCTAACCTCCTTGACTTAATATTAGGCTCTCATCCTGGCATACGTAGTCACCAATGCTTCATGCTTACCGGGCTTAAGCGATCACCTGGGTCTTTCCTTCAACATACTATCTCCTTTGTTAAAACCAATTGTTAAAAAATAATAATTTACCACTATGACAGGGCAAAAATTGACGCTAACAATATTGAACTACCTAATTTTCTTGATCCTTTCCTAAGTCAACTTGATGATCGCACGTTTAATGAGAACTGGACCGTTTTCAAAAATAAAATACATGTGCTCACCTACAGGTTTATACCGTCAAGTGTAATATCCTCCAATGGTAACAAGCTCCGGTTCAACTCAAGTTAAAAAGGCTTTCCAACCGAAAAAAAAAGGACTGCGACGAATAGCGAATTAAAGTGCACTGATACGCATCGAAATGGGATGCTTATAAGGAGGCGAACAATACTTACACAGAAGCTAGAAAACTTGCCAAAAAAGCGTCCCAAGTACACACTTTGCCCAAAATCCTTGCGAATGACCCTAAAGAGTTTTGGCATGTTAATAACCCTTCCAAAGATGATTCGGTCACGCTGATGTTGTTCACCGGTACCCGATTATGTATGTCCCCATGTCATTAATTCTGTGTTCTGTAACAATTTCGTCGTATGTAATAACCTTGTGCTTCCAACTCTTGAGTATTGCAGTTACCCACCTATGGACTTTAATATTGTCACAGTCGGTAATGCGTGAAGAAGAGGACTATGATGGTGGCCTGAGAGACGACGAGGAAGAGGGTAGTTTTTTTTATCGCTGCTCTACGCTTGTTGGCCCAGCCATTAAAAGCCATCTGTAAATAGACGCACGCAGATCGGTGCGACATCCACTAAGCCGTCCGGTACATCGACGGGATGAAGAGACGGGCAGTCGGCGTCCTGATGTAGACGACCCGACTTGTAGACCACAGTGTATGTGTATTCCTGCAGCCGTAGGGCTCAGCGACCGAGGCGTCCGGTGGGATCCTTAAGGGAGGAAAGCCAACAAAGGGCGTGGTGGTCGGTTGTAACTGTAAATGGCCGACCATATATATAGGGTCTGAACTTGCCCACCGCCCAAATGAGGGCGAGACACTCGCGCTCAGTAATCGAGTAATTGCGCTCTGCGGGAGAGAGGAGGCGGCTGGCGTAGGCGATGACGCGGTCGTGCCCAAATTGGCGTTACGCAGACCTATGACCGAATTCGGCGACGGTTTTTCTGGCCCCGTCTCAACCGCTCCGTTCGGCGCTATGTTGCCGCGTGTGAGTCGTGTCAACGCCGGAAAAGACCAGCTCTGACTCCTGCCGGACTGCTGCAGCCTTTGGATATACCGGCCAACCCTTTTTTTCGCGTTGGCGTTGATCTTCTCGGACCATTCTCTGTATCGAATGACGGAAATAGGTGGATTGCCGTCGCTACGGACTATACAACTCGCTATGCCGTTACTAGAGCCCTACCGACTAGCTGCGCTACAGACGTCGCTGATTTCTTGCTTCACGACGTTATCTTGCATCACGGTGCACCTCGTCAACTTTTCACCGATCGCGGCAGATACTTTCTTTCCAAAGTCATAGACGACCTACTTCGATCATGTGCTACTAAACACAAACTTACTACCGCTTACCATCCTCAAACTAACGGTCTTACCGAACGCCTGAACTGCACATTAACTGACATGCTAGCAATGTATGTTTCCTCCGATCATCGCGACTGGGACATTGCTCTACCATTTGTCACGTTCGCCTACAATTCCTCGCGCCACGACACAGCTGGCTATTTCCCCTTCTATCTCCTCTTTGGCCGTGAGCCAACTTTGCCTTTCGAGACACTCCTCTCGACCACGCTCGACTCGCCGACAGAGTACACTCGGGAGGTCATAACCACAGCGACCCAAGCACGCCAGATTGCCCGCATTCGTCTTTCTGCTTCACTGACACGCCAGAAGTGCCGTTACGACCAGCGCCATCACGACGTACATTACGAACCAGGTGCTCTTGTGCTAGTCTGGTATCCAACTCGGCGTGTTGGTCTTTCGGAGAAATTCCTCTCGCGATACTATGGCCCTTACCGCATCCTTCGCCAGGTGACCCCTGTCACATATGAAGTGTCTCCGCTGGATGCCACGGTGCCTTCACCTCTCTCTGGCATCATCCACGTCAGCCGTCTCAAACCTTACCTTTCTCGGACGGATGAGCCGCACCAATAAGGTGCTTTTTCCGATGGGGTGATGTCACAGTCGGTAATGCGTGAAGAAGAGGTCTGTGATGGTGGCCTGAGAGACGACGAGGAAGAGGGTAGTTTTTTTATCGCTGCTCTGCGCTTGTTGGCCCAGGCATTAAAAGCCATCTGTAAATAGACGCACGCTTCTTCCTTTCCGTAACATCATCATTGAATCTCTTGGGGTCGAAAATGTAATTAAATATCTGAAATTGTCATCATGTCCTGGTGCTGATTTGGTTAACGCCGAATTTCTGAAAAATACTGTTGTTTATTCCTCTGTTCTGCTTTCAAAAAAATTTTAGAAATCTTTAGATATCCATCAGCTACCTGCAGATTGCAAGGTCGGGCAGGTAGTCCCGCTTCACAAAGCCGGTAGCAAAAATTAGCCCCTCAACTACCACCCAATTTCCATCACGAGCATTCCTTGCAAGTTTCTTGAACATATCTTGTACTGACATTTAGCAAAGCACTTACACAATAATTCATTTTTCACAAAAGCACAACATGGTTTCCGAAAAAACTTCTGTTGCGAAACTGAACTTCTTTCTTTTACTCACAGCCTTCATCTTATTCTCGAGAAAGGTTCGCTCGCAGACTGCGTTTTCTTTGATTTCGCCAAGGCCTCCGACAAAGGGTGGCATAAATTGCTTGTAATTAAACTTAGTAAACTTAATCTTGATCCTAACCTGTCTGTATGGTTTGAAAATTTTCTCTTTAATCGGTCACAATATGTTGTGTCAAATAATCATATGTCCCCATTTAATCCCGTAGACTCTGGTGTGCCCCTAAGGATCAGTTATTTATAGGCCCTCTACTTTTCTTAATTTACTATAACGATTTACCCAATGACGTTTTTTCTAATATTTAACTTTTCGCAGATGACTGTGTTATCCTCCGTGAAATCTAAGACAAATCTGATAACAAATTCTTACAAGACATTATAAACTAAACGCTATCTTTAACATGTGCGACGTATGGTTAATGTAACTTTAAGTAACGAAATGTAAATGTTTGCGTGTAACTCGCAGCAATATTCCTCCGCCGAACTATTACCCTAATGATACTCCCCGAGAAGCGGTAACCTCCTGTAAATACCTAGGCGTCCACATAACCTCGTCACTTTCGTGGTTGTTGCACATCGATAAAGTATTTAACAATACTAACCACATGCTAGGTTATCTTCGCCGAAAGTTTTCCTTCTGCTCCTACGTTATTACAATTAATCTTATACAAAATGCCTATTAGGAGTAAAACGGAGTACACCTCATTCATCTGGGACCCGCACCTCGAAACCCTTATTCAATCACTTGAACTAATCCAAAACAATGCCACGTGTTTCATTTATAGTATTTAGAGCCGCACATGAAGCGTAACTGCAATGAAAAACTCTGCTACTTGCTCCTCTTTCAGCCCGACGTAAGTGCTTTCCCCTTTCTTTATTTCATAAACTAGATTTCCACAATTCCTACCTGCGCGATAATCTTATATTATCTCCTACCTACATTTCCTCTCGCATTGATTATAGCCATAAGGTTGGAATAATTCAATGCCACACCAGAACCTGTCACGGATAATTTATTTATAGGACCTCTCAGGAATGGAACCACCTTCCCGGCGCAGTTGTCACAATTACGGATAACTCAAAGTTTCGTTCGGCCTTATCAGACATCATCGTTCCTGGACACAATTAACTAATCAATTATGCTTTAATAGCTAACCACATTTTGCTGCTTTGTTATTTACTTCTGTATGTTTTTTACCCACTCCCAAGTGTAATACTTTGGTCTTGAGGGTGCAATAAAATAAAGCAAAATGAAAAAAGAACGGGGTGGGCAAGGACGAAAGAACCAGGTGTCACCGGATGATTTTTTCTTGCCACAAATTCCAAACCAGTTTCTTCCACGCGGAGTTACTGCGCGTTATAGATAGCATGGGCGTGGTATCGCAACGGAGTCGACGATGGCGATTTGCTGCTGGACAGTCTTCAGATCTCCTAGTCGACTCGCCTAGGGAAGACGACGGGATTAAAAGCAGATACTTTTCGAGAGTGGAAAGACGGTCCTAATGTGAACTGAGACGTTAACTTTCTCCTGCACGGAGTGGGCTTACGCACTGGAGCCGTGTAACTAAGCTAAATAAACCCTTTTTCCTTCATTTTCTACAACTTGACGTCGTAGTCGATGGGCTTGGTAGATTCTATGCCCTGAACGCCACCGTAGCCGCAACAACCTATACGCGCGATGTTAATACGGCCCGTGGCTGCACGAAGTCAGTCCACACCGTTGGCCTAGCACAGAAAAATCTAGGTTCTACCTGAGCACACATTAAGCAAGATACTTGGCTCGCTCACTCGCTCACTCACTTATTCGCAGGCTCCCTCCCTCCCTCCCTGACTCAATCATTCACTCAGTCACTCACTCGGTCAGTCACTCACTCACTTACTCACTCACTCACTCACTCAATCTTTTTAAACAACTGTAGTCCAAAGACTACATTTAACTGGTTGTGACTCCCTCGGTGAGGCCCCCCTTGGGTATTACCAGAATATTTCACACAAGACTCCCATTCAGGACGTGCGTCTCGGTTACTTAGAAGCCCGTGTCAGGACTTTCAGAAATATTCAAACGCCCTCGGCGCCTTAAGACAAGACTATCGTGCTTACTCAGTAAGGGTAACTAAAAGCGTCTACAACTGAGGAATATTCGCTTGAGCATTTTACAAAAGCGAGGTCCTCAGACTTATTCTGCTAATGTCACAATACCAATGCAATATAAGCGCTTTGCTCTGAAAGTTCCAGCGGACGCCGGACGCTCGCTACTTCCTTTGGCTCTGCCCAGGAGTCAAGGCCAGCCAAGCTACTGATTCGTTAGACTGAGAGCTCTAGACGTTGGCCTAGGAATGATTACGATTAAAATTCACTGCTATACCATTTTTACATAGCCATGGCCTGCCCCATTTTATTGAGATAGCATCAACATCACAAGCCGCATGATAACTTTTTCGACGAAAAAAAAAAGAAAAACTAACGAGTCTGTAGGTCGAAAAAAAAAGAACCTTTAGGGCGCCAGAGATAGAACTTAATGCAAAGATTACCGCCTCTGCAAGAAACCACTGAGATTTTTAGCGCTTTAGCTGCACTTTGCATCTTGTAACCCACGAATAACTATAGGTACCACTCTAAATACCGTATACTTGTAATTCGAAGCAAAGTATGCCCTCACCCCTTCTTACAGCTTTCCTTCGAACGTTTTGAGCTGGGATAATGGGAATAAGATATTCACTGGTGAGTCGCATGTTCAATTTGATAAAACAAATATTATGCGGGGCCCCCAACAAACTTCAGCAATTGAGGATTTGGCAGCGCAAATTTACCACCTTTGTTGGTGGTAAACTAGGTTGACAAGTGGTGAATTACTACACTAATGCCATAAAAACCTCATACGCTTCGCTTTCTGCATCATGTATGATGACACCCGCCGTTAGTGACTCTGTAAGCGATCCGATAAAGAAAGAATGTAAGTTGGGCAAGGAGAGCTGAATCGTGAAACCATTCTCTTAATTTTTAAATTATTTCTCGATTTTTAACAGCATGCTTAATTTCTGATTGTTGGGGTGCGTTTGGCAGGCATTCTCAAATCATGAACAGCAAGTTGCCACTATCCCTCAAGAGGAAAGTGTATAACAGCTGTGTCTTACCAGTACTCACCTACGGGGCAGAAACCTGGAGGCTTACGAAAAGGTTTCTGCTGAAATTGAGGACGACGCAACGAGCTATGGAAAGAAGAATGATAGGTGTAACGTTAAGGGATAAGAAAAGGGCAGATTGGGTGAGGGAAGAAACGCGGGTAAATGACATCTTAGTTGAAATCAAGAAAAAGAAATGGGCATGGGCCGGACATGTAATGAGGAGGGAAGATAACCGATGGTCATTAAGGGTTACGGACTGGATTCCAAGGGAAGGGAAACGTAGTAGGGGGAGGCAGAAAGTTAGGTGGGCGGATGAGATTAAGAAGTTTGCAGGGACAACATGGCCACAATTAGTACATGACCGGGGTAGCTGGAGAAGTATGGAAGAGGCCTTTGCCCTGCAGTGGGCGTAACTAGGCTGATGATGATGATGATGATGATGATGATGATGATGAAGTTGCCGCAGAGTAAAATGAGAATAATTTTTAACAAAAAGTTATAAGAGCAAAGCGATGCCGCTGGGGGACGGCGCTGTGTATCTGTCACAGAGTTGCATGCCCGCGCCCCTCTCGAGTGGGCCGACATTGCCACCGCAGCCGCAACGCTGCTTGCACGGCGATGAGGGAGAGCGCTCCCCATTGTCCCTGAACCCGCCCGACGGGTTGATCACGTGGGTCGCCTGAGCGCGACGGAGGGACGAGGCGGCTCGGCGAGCGGCAGAGTGGCTTGGAAGACGGAGCAGGGTGGTCGTGCACCGGGAGACAGCTGAAGATGTGGTCGGCAGGCTGAAACCTCCAGGCCGAAGTCCTCGCCGTTCGACCGACAGACGGTGCAAGTCCGTCAGGATCTTCGGCAGCGAGGTACCAGCAGCCCGACGCTCTTCAGACCGGGATCTCGGCAAGCACGCCACAGTTAAGCCTCGTGTTCCAGCCCGCTCTCAGAACTTTCCGCCGGACTCTTTTTTTTTAATCGCGTTTAATCTTTCATTTATTTATCCATCGCGTGTTAATTATTGTATGCTCTGTTAGTGTAGTGTTTGTCGCATTTATTGTCGCGTGTATTTTTCATTTTTGTCGCGTATTTTTTTGTTTATTCGCGAGTGTTAGGAGCTCCCACGTGGTGGGCTTAGTGTCGCGCGAGTGGCGACAGGGCGTGTGCTGTGTGACCCGCACGCCTTCCGCGAACTAGGCCCCACGGCTTGTAATTTGTATGTTCTTCTTCTTTTATTATGTTTTGCCCATGATTTTATTTTATTAAATTGAATGTGTTAGTCGTACGTCGCCTCCCGTCTCATGCCTCTGGTTCACGGTCGATCAGGCGTGGACCTTATCACCGGTCAGCAGTCGAACCCTCACTAAACGCACGCGGGGTGGGTTTGTTGTCGCCCCATCCCCTCCTGTTCGGAGAGTGCGACTGGCACACCACCAATCTTTGACAACTGGCGTCCGCGCGACAGGACTTGCTGACCACGATCTTCCGTGACCACGAGGTATAGCGGGCGGAACAGACGCGTATCGCCGCGAGCGGGAGAAGGCCGAGATATGGCTGATGGACTCCTCGAGGAATTGGAGCGCATCGTGGCCGTCGGGAGGCAGATGGGCCTTGAGGGGCCAGCGCTCCGGGAGTTTGTGCGCGACATGCGCTCCAAAGAAGAGGCGGATCGTCGCGAGCGCAGGAAAGCGCGAGAGCTGCGACAACGCGAGGCGGAGGAGTGCGATGCGGCACGGTCTTCCCAGCGCGTCCTCGAGTTAGAGAGGGAAATTGCGCTGTTGCGCGCGAGGGAGGGCCGTGACGAGAGCATTCGGAACACAGAGTGCCTGCCGGGCTCGACCGTCGCCGCTGACCAACCTCATCCCTCTGGAGTGAGCCTTGCGCAGGTTCGTGCCCAGCCCGAATCCTACCTCGTGCCTCAGCCCTTGGGCGCCGGGGCCTTCGAAGCGAACGTGAGGCCGGTGCTCCGAGAATCAGGCGGTGTGGCGGGTAACGATGGTCAGAAGCCGACCACGAAAAACGTCAGCCGCCGCGCAGGCAAATTGTGCCATCGCAGGCCGAGAGAGGCGGCGAAGTGTGTGGCGCGGCGGAGGCTGGCGGGTTACCGCACACCGCGGAGGTACGAGGTACGGACCGCTAGCAGATTGCAGAGGGTGAGGAAGAGGCCACGCAAAATGGCGCAGAGGTCACGGAGGCGTCGACAGAGCTCGGGGGTCGCGAAGCGTTGCTCGTCGCCGCGAAAGAGAGCGCGAGCGATATATTCGCTGCGGCAGATGCTGCTAAGCCGCGCACTTCGTGGCACCCGGTTGGCCAGGCGCTGCGCGTGGGTGAGGACTGGGCAAGGTTCAGTGTACCCCAACCACCGAGCCAAAAGCAGGCAACCGGGGCGCGAGGTGATATGTCGCTGTGGAGCGGCTAGTGCGTCTCCCCACCTATGCGTCGGGAAAGCTCGGGGGACGGCAGGAATGCGACCGCAGCGAGTCCGTTTGAAGAGCAGGGGGTATTGAGCAGGGCAGCCGGCACTGGGTTGACAGTTTAGATTTGTTGATAGTGCCACGTAACTTTTTTATGTTTGATTGCATTTGTTAACGAATTAATTTTTCTGCCCTTCAATTCACCGATCTGTTTTTTTTTGTTTGTGTTTTTTTTTTGTGTGTGTGGGACGGGTGTTGCCTGTAGAGTGCGCGTACCGGCTCTGCCGTGGTTTGCGCCACTCACAGGGTCCAAGGGGACAATACCTTGTCGCATGTATTTTGAATCTGGATTCTCGGGAGCATTATTTTATTATTAGTTTTCTGTTCTCCTTTTTGAGTTTGAGTTGGGCTGTGGACTGCACTGACTGGCCGAGAGCGAGGCGGCGATGTGCGTGGACAGGTGCCTTGTGCGAAGTGCCGTGGCCCATACGACGACGTGATTGTGCGCGTGACCTTCGAGTGCGTGGGGAGTGCGGTCTCCTTAAGGTGCGCGTACATGACTCTGTGTTAGTTTGAATGTTAGAATAACATTCTTGTCGTCGGGGTGGTGTCACAGAGTTGCATGCCCGCGCCCCTCTCGAGTGGGCCGACATTGCCACCGCAGCCGCAACGCTGCTTGCACGGCGATGAGGGAGAGCGCTCCCCATTGTCCCTGAACCCGCCCGACGGGTTGATCACGTGGGTCGCCTGAGCGCGACGGAGGGACGAGGCGGCTCGGCGAGCGGCAGAGTGGCTTGGAAGACGGAGCAGGGTGGTCGTGCACCGGGAGACAGCTGAAGATGTGGTCGGCAGGCTGAAACCTCCAGGCCGAAGTCCTCGCCGTTCGACCGACAGACGGTGCAAGTCCGTCAGGATCTTCGGCAGCGAGGTACCAGCAGCCCGACGCTCTTCAGACCGGGATCTCGGCAAGCACGCCACAGTTAAGCCTCGTGTTCCAGCCCGCTCTCAGAACTTTCCGCCGGACTCTTTTTTTTTAATCGCGTTTAATCTTTCATTTATTTATCCATCGCGTGTTAATTATTGTATGCTCTGTTAGTGTAGTGTTTGTCGCATTTATTGTCGCGTGTATTTTTCATTTTTGTCGCGTATTTTTTTGTTTATTCGCGAGTGTTAGGAGCTCCCACGTGGTGGGCTTAGTGTCGCGCGAGTGGCGACAGGGCGTGTGCTGTGTGACCCGCACGCCTTCCGCGAACTAGGCCCCACGGCTTGTAATTTGTATGTTCTTCTTCTTTTATTATGTTTTGCCCATGATTTTATTTTATTAAATTGAATGTGTTAGTCGTACGTCGCCTCCCGTCTCATGCCTCTGGTTCACGGTCGATCAGGCGTGGACCTTATCGCCGGTCAGCAGTCGAACCCTCACTAAACGCACGCGGGGTGGGTTTGTTGTCGCCCCATCCCCTCCTGTTCGGAGAGTGCGACTGGCTCACCACCAATCTTTGACAGTATCTTAAGCTATCGGCAGCGCTCAGTGAACGCGAACTATACCGCCGCTTCAAAATTAAATAGGACACCTGGCAGTTTTAGAGAGAGGAAGGTAAGTGAAGGGTGCAAGAGTTTTCTTTTTTCTGTTTACTTGTGTGCTTAGAAAAAAAGGCAACACGCAAAAAAAAAAAAGGAAATGAAAAGCAGCACAGTCAATACTGCAATACGTCGTCTACGAGTGTAATTGGGTACATTTGCATTCAAGTGTACTGTTCAACACCACTGCTCACGTTCCTTTATCCTCTATCTTTTTAAACTGGTTATTATTGTTACATTGTGTGAGATTTAAAAAGAGGCCCACGAACGCATTATATTTCACATAAACCCGCTAGAGCCCAATCAGCCCAATCAGCTATCAATTATACGTCTCTGGTGTTGAGATATCTCATTTGTCTTTACGTTACTTCTGTTTACATGGCCAGTTAAAGATACGTAAATGTCGCAGGATTCTAGCCTATTTCAACATGATAAGCTAGTTTTGCCCTCGCTGTTGCTTTGCAAGCTAGCGGAACCAGCGCTCAAACAAATTGAAAACTTATTTACGTTAGATCGTACTTTATAGAAGAAAAAAAAAACGCACCAAGGGTAGCACTAGTGTCTCGAGTTTCGCGCAGTAGTTCGTGCTTTTTTTTATTTCGAGTGTGTTAGGATAAGAAATGAAACATACAGCTAAGGCTTACTGTAATCTATGGAAGCTCGTCTGGAATTAAACGGAGAGTTAGTGTGGATCTTAACGGTTGTTGAAACACTGGTACGTATTTCATTATTGAGTGAGAGTCGCATAATAGTCGTTCACAATCTTACAAAAATTTAGTTACGAAAATAACGAAATATACACAAAATGAAAATGTTTCTTGTTTAGCTGTATAATGTATTTCAAACCCAGCCCGTATGTTACTTGGCAGCACATTGCGCTGTGCACACTTATATCTTATAAGCTCGCATTTGGAATTTTGTAAAGGTGGCGCGGAAGTTGTATGGAACCATATATATGAGTCCCCTGTCCTGTACACTTCCATTTGGAGGTAACTGCAGTTCGATCAATTTACCAGTGACATTGGCTGCTATCAACGATGATTTGTTGATACGGGCCTTGATGGTTCATAAAGAGCAAGCCAAGTAAGGCTCCTGTAATAATCGCTAGAGGCAAAGGAAGAGGCTGTCTCAGGTTTCTCGCGTCTCATTGCCGAACAGACGCCACAAAGGGCTGCTCTGTAACAAGGCACCAAGTACGTGTGTCCGCGACGAAGCAAAACTGATACGCGGTAAAAGTGACGCGTCGAGAATGGGATTGGCTTTGGTGCGTGTACACACTACATAGTCGACGCTTTCACGCATGTAATTCTTAAAATTTAACACGGCGTATACATTAGAAGTATTTCTTCAGTTTCTTCCGCAAGAAGGGTCTCAAACGAAGCGTTAGGCATAAATCTATGCATAAACAAGTATATTAATGGTCTTAAGATGTTTTGTAAGATATAATATTTAAAAATTTTGTTGACATGATCTGCCCTGGTGGCTAAGCGGCGTTGGCGTAGCGGTGCTACGTACAAGGTCCCAGAAGCACTTCTCGGCCGTGGCGGCTGCATTTCAATGGTGGCAAAATGCAATAACTCTGTTGTACAGCCCATTGGTGCACGTTAAAAAATGCCTAGATGGTCAAAATCAATCTGCAGTCCCCCAATACGTTGCCTCATTATCAGATTGTTGTCTTGGCACGTAAAACCCCAGAACTTTTTTTATTGACACTATAGGAGATGTTGGCGCAAGTGCCTTCTCCGAGTTCCTTTTTCTTTCTTTTTTTTTAATAGTGGCATTTATTGATCGCACCACATTTTATGATTACACACAATTCCCTGCATAATATAGCTGTCAATTTGTTTTGCTTTCATCACCTCGTCACCATATCGATTGTAACAGCTACTGTCATTAGCATTAATAAAGAAACGCAAACGCATAGCACATCCCTTGTGCAGTGCCGATAACTACGTGTCATGGCTCAAATTGAAATCAGCGAGAGATAGAGAGATGTATGTATAGTTATCTAGTCTACTGGCAACTCCTTGCCAACGTTCATTTCAAAAGGTTCCTCTGGGGCATCTCCTTCGAACAAAGTCGGTGCGCTCACGCATATATCGCTGCACTGTGACATGCGCGACTTTATCAATGATGGCAACCGAAGCAATACCTTTGAATCATATCACGTCATGAACGCCAGGAAGTAAGGTTTCGAGGTGAACAATTGATTTGAAACTCTAGGCTGCAATTCAGACTTGTATGAACTGGCACTGATAACGATAGCGCAGCGGCTCCACGTCATATACTAGGAATTTGCCGGAAGTGTGTGCTAGCCGTCCACAGAAGAACGCTGACTCCCATTGCTGTCAGCTTTGGTCACAGCGCGTGGTCGTTGTTGCGTCCTTAGTAGAGAAAAATAACGTTGTCTTATGTACACCTATGAATAGTTAGTACGGAAAAGTAACAGTGGCATGTCGCTTATAAGTAACATAGATCAGCTGGCCTAAAATGCGTGGTTGAGTAATTATTTATTTAGCGCACTCCATACTAAAGGTGCCACCATGAATATCGACAGCTTGTAGCATGTCAATTTAGAGGGGTACCGAGAATTCTACATTACTTGAGCTTGTGAAAGAGAATGCAGTGATAATAATAAACCTTTAGCGAAACATGAATAAATTCTGTGTTGTGCAGCAAACGAGAGTGATCACTGGTTCTACTTTCCATTTGCCCCAAGAAGACCACGCATGGCTCTAGAACGTTAAAACCGGCGCTCCCACATTGACCACTTATGTTCGTTATTAAGGCTGATATCTCGGGAGGCGCGCAGTGGAAACAATATGTGACATCCTACTGTCGATCTTCGCTTCCGGTGTTTAAATGAGTGTACGAGCTGTGAGAGCAGGGAAAACAACCTGCACCTTTTGAATTCAGTCGATGTGCTTTCACTCCTTACTCAGCTTGTTAGTGGCCACCCACTCGTCTGCCCCAGCCTTGTTGCCACTCATTGGAATCTCGCTACGTAATGCACAAGGCGCAGATGACATACGGAGTTGTACGGAATACGGAATGTACGGTGTACAGCGACATCAACATCTTACCGTCTCTTGGAACCTCTAGCTTGCTTCGGTTTTCATTTGGCAACAGTCGCTTGGAGAAAGGCGACCTTCGTTTCGAAGATCGACCTGTTATTTGTCGTTGTGTTAAAAAAAGTTGTAGTTTTATCCGAAAGGCGAAGCATAGATTGCTATAGCACCCGCCGTGGTTGCTCAGTGGCTATGGTGTTAGGCTGCTGAGCACGAGGTCGCGAGATCGAATCCCGGCCACGGCGGCCGCATTTTGATGGGGGCGAAATGCGAAAACGCCCGTGTACTTAGATTTAGGTGCACGTTAAAGGACCCCACCAGGTGGTCGAAATTTCGGGACTACGCCTCTACGGCGTGCCTCATAATCAGAAAGTGGTTTTGGCACGTAAAACACCATCATTTAATTAGACTGCTATAGCAAATTCTTAGACAGCTATACGAAGTAAGGATGACAGTTTTATCCGCCGTATTAACTAGCAAACACTCGCTTACTAGCTAAATTAACAAGCATGGTGTCACGCGTGCAGAAGCGATCATCAACTCATCTCACTCGATCACCACGTACACGCGCTGCCAAAACGCTAGCGTGAGGAAGAGTGGCAGCAGCAGCGAGGGAATTGTTATTCGTGCTGCCTCTCGCTTAAACGCAAACTAAGCGGCGAGAACATGAAGGTATTCTTTTTTCAACAGCGCAAAGGGCAAGGACGCGACGAGTGTACATACACAGCGCTGATGTACACTCGTCTCGTCCTTGTCCTTTGCGCTGTTGAAGAAAGAATGTCACACCAACCTGCCCAAGCTTCAAAGGTAAACATACCTGGTAGCGAAGCTTCCATAGAAACCGATGCGTTCGAAATATGGCAGCTCCTCGGCGGTCCATGGGCCTTAGCGCCATCTGTGTTACGAGGGAACACTCCTGGCGGAGGAAAAAATATGCTCGAGCTGTATCCTAAAAAAAAAAAAAAAAAAATAGACGTCATTTTAGTTGTTGAAGGTGCGAAATTTATTTTCGTGGCCTGCCATTATGGCGCTATTTTCAAATGTCCCGCAATTCTACACTATGACTGTTCTGAGTGTTTAGCGCCGCAAGCGACACAGCGAAACGACAACCGTACAGGTGTCGCGAGCACACCCTAGTACGAAAAATTGTTTCTTTGTGGGCCGAAGAAAGGCGTTCGGTGCTGAGTACTCGTCGCATCGTGGGACGAAGGCAGCTAAGCGAAAAATTATATCGCGATCGTACCTCACTGCATCTGACTGAACACGTTACCCACGTTGAAACACAACTTGTAAGCGCAGCGCCACCAGAACCCAGACAAACGTTGACAAGTGGCAAAAGAACATCATATGTGAAGGGGCTAATGGCAGTCGGTGAACTTTACGAGCGCGCCTTTCCGCATGCTACATGAGCTGAATTACATTGCAACTGATAGCTGCGTGAACACCCTTGTTTTAGCGGGCTCTAAAGACAGGCGTTCATTCTTAATTATAAAGTCGAAACAAACATTTTCTTTCCTTGCCGCATCATATAAAATTGATTAGAAATTTTATTTTCGTTGAATAAAGTCAACTTGTCTTGAATCGCCTACGATTACGATGCTCCCTAATGTGAAACTTGAGCCTATACGTGCTTTCATTTCGCGATATATTGGCTGGCGCGGACTACCTGTCTCGTGCGGCACGTTGCAAATGGAGCGAAGTGCGGCGCGACTGCCTCGCTAATCGGAAGATCGCTGGAGGCAGCGCGCGGGTTACGCGTGGACCCGATTCACAGCAACTGCCGCAGATAGACATCCGCTCATGCAGCGCTTTGTTTCCATGTATGGTATGGGTTGCCTCATCGGTGAACAGATGATGCGCGCTGCTTTGCGCCATCTCGTATCATCATCGCTGCAGAGCCTGTTCTTGCGCGGCCACTACGCTTTTCTTCTCCAACTTTCGCTTTACCTACCTTCACCACTTTCCTCCTCGTGCTCCCTTCGCTATCGCCCTCTTTCATTCTCCGCTGCGCTCCGCGTTGCCTCTTTCGTCTTTCACTATGCTCGTTCACTCGGTTACGAGGGACGCCGACGCTCCTAAAGGTTGCGCTCTAAAAGCAGTTTTTCTTTAACATTGCGTGTTCTCTCCTGACCTGGTTGAGCTTCAATCGCTGCTCCCTTAACCGCCCTTGCTGGTGTCGGTTACAATTGGTTGTGGACTTCTTTCAGGCAGAACGCCGGCTCTTCCAGCTCTACTCATTTTGTGAATTTCTTAGACTTTGCTAGTGGACTGCTATTTCCTCCTTAACTGCGATGGAGATGGAGCCTCACGCGCGTCCGCCGGGCTCGGCAGTGCCCGCGGCGGCTGCCTCCAGGAAGCGCAACGGCACCGAGAGCGACACTGACAGCGACGACACCATGCAGTACTATGTCAGCAGTGAAGATTCTTGCGACGACACCTTCGAGCTGGTGCGGAGTCGTAAAGCAAAGCGAAGATTTCTCAGCGCATCATCGAATTCGAGTGAGTCCACCGTGAGATCTTCGCGGGATACCGAGGAGCTCACCATCCTGTTCTCGCCAGTTCTCGCCAGTGACAACCTGAGACGCCTCAACAGGCAAGTCGTGTCTTCTCATCTAGAGGCGCTGGTTCCAAACGAAATCAAGGACATCAGGGTGAACACCCGTAAGAACGTGCTAGCTATTGACGTAGAACACGCGGCTGCGTTGGATTCCTTGCGCAAGGTCACGGAACTTGGCGGGATGAAAGTCCGCCCTTATATTCCGCTCGGCAAACAAGTCCGTACTGGCGTAATTTACGATGTTGACGAGACCATCGTCGACTCCGATCTGTCAATCTTAATCAAGCCAGCTACGGAAAACACCATCATCACAAACGCGTTTCGTCTCGGCACGTCACGGTGTGTGAAGATCATATTTAAGGGCGAATCCCTTCCATCGCACGTAAAAGTGGGCCACTTCCGACACGCAGTTCGCCCCTTCATACCAAAACCGCTGCAGTGCTGGAAGTGCAAGAAGCTTGGCCATGTGAGTAGTGTGTGCAATAACACTACCGTCTGTTCTCGCTGCACTGGGCCCCACACCACAAACACGTGCGAGGCCAGTGTGCTGAAGTGCACAAACTGCAGCGGCCCTCACGATGCATCTTCGAAGGAATGCCCTTTGATTCGAAGGAAATGCAAATATTGAAGAAAATGGTTAGAGACCACTCGTCTCACCGAGAAGCAGCAGCATCTATTAAGCGACGACGATCACGTCGCCGACGTCGATCAAGAGCCTCCAGAGCCTCTGCAGAACGCCACACACGTATATTACCACCCACTCTTCCGCCCAGGCCAAACGCAGTCAGCTCAAAGGACAAAGGTGCATCGAACAGCACGGCTGCTGACGCGTGGCCTGCACTCCCGAAGCTACATGCCCCTACTGAGCGAAATGATACTTCTACAGTAGGAGACACTTCGTCTGTTCCTGATAAATTGGCGGACCAAGATCAACAAATTGTTGTTATGATCAGCTCTCTGGTGAGTGCTATTCGTGTTCTACTGGACTAGCTACAGACACCAACAGCTTGAAGTGCATTGCAAGTGCTGGATGCCATCAGTCCGGTTCTGGCGAGCCTTCAGAAGTCCAGTGCTTGAGAACTTCTACAGCAGAACCATGGCTCATCGACAACAACAAAGATCGTTCCGGGATGATGTGAGAAGTGCCTCCATATTCCAATGGAATGCGAGAGGCCTGAGGTCTCGTATTTCGGATTTCCGACAGTTCGTATTTGCAAACCATTTTCCTATACTGGTCATCTGTGAACCGAACTTATCAGCCTCCATAAGACTATCGGGATATGAATCTTTTCTTTCAAACACGTGTGTCCGTAGTAGTAAGGTTCTGGTTTACATTCGCGAGGACCTTACGTATTTTTCCCAACACGTAGCGCCACACGACGGTAACCAATACGTCTGTGTTACTGTGAAAAAGAAGAAGCTGTCTTTTACTCTTATTGGCGTCTACCTTTCCCCAACAAGTCAGTTTGATAGAAAAAGACTGGAAGATATTATGGCTGATACTCCCCGTCCTTGGATAATAACAGGGGACTTCAACGCTCACCACCACATATGGGGAAGCTCCAGGATAAATTCGAGGGGCAGGTCACTAGTATCCTTTGCATCAGGCCACAACCTGTGTCTTCTAAACGACGGAAGCCCGACATTTCTGCGAGGAACTACATACAGTAGCTGCCTTGACTTGACTTTGGTGTCACGTTGCCAGACTTTGAGCGTGCAGTGGTTCACTGATATTGAAACCCATGGAAGTGATCATATTCCGACCTATGTGAGAATCGATGGACTAGACGCCGCATTACCGGTAGTCTCTCGCCAAATCGACTGGTCAGTCTTTCAAAATCGCGTAGAAGACACATGCAAGACACATATTGCACGCAGATTAGAAGACATAATTGCAGACGCTATGCAAGATTGTGCACGCTGCTTCACACATCCATCAAAGCGTACAGATAATGACATTGAATTGGAAAGGCTTCGTGCACTACGTCGCCGAGCTGAAAGGAGGTACAGGCGCACGAAGTCAATTCTTGACCTCAGAGAAGCTCGGCGCATGCAAAAGAAGATCAAACGCCGAATGGATAAGCTAGCGGATCAAAAATGGAAATGTTTTTGCGACTCACTAGACCCCCGCAAGCCATTGTCCTGTGTGTGGCGTACCTTACGGGGTCTTTGCTGAAGTCCCCAGCAACGACACCCATTCAACGCCCTTGCTCTCTATCAAAACCGCCGCGAGATAGACGTCGCAGAGGAATTTTGTGCGAACGTCGCCGGCGGCACGGTTTTAGTCCCTGACATGGCTCTAGGCAACATCCCCAGCCCACGAGATGCAAGTATGGACGCTCCATTCTCTATGGAAGAGTTAGAAGCTGCTATGGCGCTATGTAGGTGTTCGTCTTCACCAGGACCCGATGGCATAACATATACTGCTTTGCGCCACCTAGGCAGAGAAGCACGAAGAGAACTCCTCAGCCTTTTTAATAGTTCATGGCAAGATGGTGTCGTCCCACAGGAATGTAAACGCAGCCGCCTGGTACCGCTTCTAAAAGCAGGAAAGTCACCGCTCGAACTGGCATCCTATCGGCCTATAGCTCTTGCCAGCTGCGTCGGGAAGCTCATGGAACGTATGATCCTCATGCGTCTCGAATGGTACCTTGAACACCATAAAATTTACCCTGACTCTATGGAGGGATTTCGACGCGGTCGTTCATCGTTTGACAGTGTCATCGATCTAGTATCATCTGTGGAACAACAAAAATCTCGGAAGCGATTATCAGTAGCGCTCTTTCTTGACGTGAAAGGCACTTACGACAACGTTTCCCATCAAACCATTCTAGATGCACTTCTGACAATTGAGCTACGAGGGCGAGTATATCGATGGGTCAGTAACTACTTGACAGAAGGGTCCTTGTTCGTACGAACAGAAGATGGTCCGACTACCGACCACTACACATGCCGAGGCGTTCCCCAAGGCGGTGTTCTAAGCCCTATTCTTTTCAACCTCGCGCTTCTTGGGCTGGCCGAATCCCTACCGGAAACAGTGAGTGTTTCAATCTACGCCGACGACATCTGCATCTGGACATCAGCGGTCACTCGCCTGCAGGTTCGCGCACGGCTACAGAAAGCAGCAACACAGGCATCTGACTACCTTCACACACAAGGCCTTACCATCTCAACAGAAAAATGTGCATTAGTCGCTTTTACGCGAAAAACGATGGCTCCTTATCCAGTATGCATCAATGGTCAGCCTATCTCCTACAAGAGAAATCACCGGTTTTTGGGCGTCATTGTAGACCGGGACCTCACTTGGAGCCCTCATGTTGCCCACTTAAAGAAGAAGCTCACATCTATTGTTCACGTCTTCAAGTTCATCGCCGGCAAAACATGGGGATCGTCAGTGGGCTCCATGCTACAGTTATATCGAGCACTGTTCATCGGATTCCTACGCTATAGCTCCCCCGTGCTTGCTAAAACATGCAAGTCAAATCTTCGAGAACTTCAGAGCATGCAGGCGCAGGCACTACGCGTTTGCCTAGGCCTTCCGCGCAGCGCCTCGACAGCTGGAACCATTATAATGGCTCAAGACCATCCGATCACGACTTACATTAGCACCGAAACGCTTAGAGCCCATGTTCGTCATGTTTCACGGATGCAGTCAAGCTCTCTTGCGTGCCTGCCAGAACGACGGCCACAGGCGTCCTTCTCCAACAAGGTCAGCATCCATCGTGCCTCCTTACCATCGGGTTTCACACCCTCTGCATGTTCAACCTCAGCTTTGTGGTGTTTAAAACAACCTCAAGTGCGTCTTACGATTCCAGGGATAAGAAAGAAGAACGACCTGCCTACCTTGGCCTTGAAGCAAGCAGCTCTGGATTGTTTGCACACTTTCTACTTTGATCGAGTACATATATATACGGATGGCTCTTCCACTCAGACCAGCTCCACCAGCGCAGTGGTTATTCCATCCCGTTCACTAAGCATCCAATACAAGATTTCTCACTTGACAGCATCGACTAGTTCGGAGCTTGTTGCCCTCCGAGGTGCCGTTGATTATATTAATAACCAACCGGCTAATCGGTGGGCTATATTCTGCGATTCGAAGGCGGCCTTACAATGTCTTCTGGCATCTCTTCTTCGCGGGTCATGTGAACAACTCGTGTCGGAGATACGAGAAATGCACCATCACATGATCGCGAAAGGACACGACGTCGTGTTTCAGTGGCTGCCTGGTCATTGCGGTATCTCCGGCAACGACCTCGCTGACGAAGCTGCTAGAAAAGCTCACGAGGGAGCAACCCTTGTTTAATACCTTTATCGCGGACCGACGCAGCCCAACACTTAGGCAAGCTTGCGCACTCTTTGACATTGGAGAAGTGGCACACACCTGAATTCACTCACCATCGCTTGCATTCCCTCGATCCCTCTATGCAACTGCGGCTGCTACCAGGTCTTCCGCGAAATGAGCAAACAGTGCTTACGTTTGGGCGTCGCATTCACAAATGCTTATGCATTTCTGATTGGAATGGCTGATAGCGCCGAGTGCAATGCCTGCGGTGTCGAGGAAACCATATAGAACACCTACTGTGCTACTGCCCATCTTATGAAAATGAAAGGCAAGACCTCTGCACAGCTCTCAATCAGCTAGATGGAAAGCCGTTCACCTTGAACAAGATCTTGGGATCATGGCCTCGCATATCACAGCTACAAAAGGCCACAAAAGCGCTGCTGCGATATTTGAAAGCGACCGGATTGATTCAGCGTCTGTGATCCGGACTGAGTGACCGACTGATATCTCCAGTGGACTTTCTCTCTCTTCTTTTTTTTTAAATCTTTCCGTCCCCCTTTCCCTTTCCCCAGTGTATGGTAGCCAACCGGGCTCAGTCCTGGTTAACCTCCCTACCTTTCATTTATCATTTTCTCTCTCTCTCTTTCTGGTTGTGGACTGATTATCGCCCAAAGCTTCGGCACCGATTTGAATCGACCTTGAGAACACCCCGCACACAAAGCTGTGAGCCCTCGGCGCACCTATATTCTGTACCTATCGCAGGTGGTTTCAGATAGGGCACCGCGCTCAGCCTCGCCATCGGCAACTGCCACCAGAGCAGAACCTCCTCCTCCCAGCACATGCGGCACTCGAGTGAAATGAGGCAGCCGATGCCTCCACCCGCGCACTCAACCACCAGGCATCGCCTCGACAACCACAGCCTGAGATCTCAGCACCAACCCTTGCAATTACATTTAAAGAAATCACTCAGCTCTACGAAAACAGCATAGCCATTTTCACCCCCCCCCCCCCCCCGCGATAGGGCTATATAAAAGCGAGGAGCGCTGGCTTCTCTGCTTGTACACCAACACTGTACTGTGCCCAGTAGTACTCAAACATTTTAATCCTGCATTTAATGGGGAATGCCCGCACTGGGTTTTCTTTCTCGGACGTTTACTACATGGTGTGGGCCTGCTCTTCCAATCCTGCTTACCCCCTCCCTTCCCTCACCCACCCGAGAGAGTTGGGAGGCTGTTATGGTAGCGGCATGCAGGCTGTTTCACAACACACGTGCGAATAGAAAATTCGCGGCGCTTGGCGATGAAACCTGCGTCAAGGGTGGGAGATAAACATGCACCTTCCGTTCAGCGTGCTAATTATTTTTTTAGCAGAACCCAAAGCACGCATTATTGATAAACTCATTATTGAGTAATTGTCACGGAAGTGGTTAGAGCACGGCACTGTTGTTCTTGAGCGCTTGAAGTTGTTTCGCTTCACAGCAGCCTCCCACTTAGCTGAAAGCTTCTTGTCTTGCAGGAACTAAAGAAACATCGGAACGTCGTCGCGGCAGCTGGTGTTCGTGCAAGCGTAGGCTGCACAGAACGCCGGCATGATCGGCCTACAAGTTCAAATGATGCTGCGCAAGTCAACTACCACTCCTATATACACACAAACAAAGGAATGCAGGGTCGAGCGAAGCACATTAAGACGGCATGCACGCAGAAATAAGCCCGGTCAGGCACGGTCGCAGAGACTGCGAAGGAGCAGAACACCAGTGCTGACGTCACTACGCCGCGGTTTCCGGTCTCCGCTCGCATCGTCAGCGTCAGCAACAGCGCGCGGCGCTTGACTGGGGACGGAGCTACAGCGCCATTTTAACCGACGATTGCGTCGCTCCTAAGTGAAAAATCCCCCCCAAAATTTTACCTGCATGGTTTATAAGGTTCCCGCATCCGTATATGAGCGTCTTATTGAATTCGACAGACTCTTCAGCTTCCCTTTAAGTGATGTTGTTCTTTCATTAGTCAAGTTTGTGTCTGGTGTGAAAGCTTTTCGTCGTGTCTCATGCGGCTTCTGTGTCAGAGTCGAAACACTACGTATGGACAAGCAGCTAGCAGAGCGACAGCGCTCTCTAGGCGCAGTATTCCTTGCTGTGGCACCGATACCACACGAAACAGTGCAAGTCTTACTGCACATAATTTTGCGCTGTCTTTCATGACACTGCTTTGCATTATGGGCAAGATTGCATTGATTTTTAAGCTTCTCGCAAAACACTTCGGGATTCATGCAGTGAAAACCAGTGACGAGCACATAATTGTTCTAAATATGCTTCAATATATATAATAACATTCGCAACAAAAAGAAAACGTTAGGTCATTACTTACAGTTCGACACGGCCACTCACGGCCTCTCCAAGGTATTACAGCCGCTAGCCTTCTCAATCTTGTGCGTGCTTGTATGTGAGGGTTGGCTGTAGACGTATAGCTACAACAGCAGGAGGAAGCGAAAACTCGTGTAGCATTTGCGATAGCGCACCGCTGCTGAGGAGGTAAACACATAGCGCGGATAGTTATACACTCATTTTATGATTAACACAAAGCTCTGCCAATGCGTGTCTTTTTTTTTCAGCAATGCTCACCAGAAAGTGAAAAGTAAAGCGAAAGAAGGACCATGACCCATTCTTTTCAATTCCGTATGGCTTTTAGTGTCATTTAGCTCCCTTATATTTCGCAAGACTTTCCTTGAGTGCTCTGAGCATCGGGTAGGGGTCGCCGCATATGCCCTTGAAGTCGTCCTTCTCGATGTCAAACACGACGACGCCCTTTATCTCTCGCTTGCCGTCAAGGAACTTGAACGACTTTGGCGAAAGAGACGAGACGTAGTTGCGACCAGACCAAGCTGTGAGGCAGCCGGTCTCCCTGATGTATTTGTGGTTCCAGCTGGCGTCGTCCACCTTGCGACAGATGTCCCAATAACCAGAAAGTGCGTGTTTCTCGACACGGCCTTTGGTCAGGCCGGTGAGGGAGCCATTCCTCACCCAGTAGATGTATCCGGCGAGGGAAACCGTAAAAAGAGTCTTTTCTTTGATGCCTCCATTCCACTGGTTGTGGTACATTGCCTTCACATCCCTCATCACCTTCTGCAGTGAGTGCGCCCGCAGTCCACGAACTGGGTTGGGACAGCTGCCGATAGTGGGTGTGCCGAAACGATGAGACATCTTGATGAAAGACTTTACGTTCTTATACGCCAGCGGGTGAAAGTAAGTGCTCGCCACGTCACCGCTGAGCGGCAGGGTGAGCATAAATGTCCTGGGCTTGAGCATGGCGGAAAGCTCTAGAACGAAAGTGTCAAGCAGATGGTGCCGGGCGATTTTTTCAGGCTGGAGTACATGCAGCACGAACCCGAACTTTTGAAGGTACGGACGCTGCAGCCATCCCATGATACTTCTTTCGAATTCGGCCCTCGAGGTGGAATCACGTAGCGCCCGCGTAAGGTGCGCGTAGTTCAACCGGGGCCCACCGATGGCGATGAAGCGTTGCATGGAAGGGTCCAGGCCATGCACAACTGAGCTGAATGTTTCAAGATCATGCGGCCCCGTACTGGGATCAATGTTGAGAAAAGTGAGGTTGGCGCCATCGCTTGTTGGACCGAGGCAGCAGTAAATCGCAGAAGAACACAATCCCACAGGTATGTCGCTGGGTGTGAACGACAGCGGGTGCTCTGGTGCCTTGTTGTTGTAGAAGCAGTGTATTTCCGTCTTCAGGTATAGTGAAGAAAGAAAAAAATAAACAAAATTAACACTTGTCACTTTTCAGACTACAACTAGCATTCGTTTAATTTTTCACACAGTGTACTGGCCGCCCAGTACCGGCACTTTTCGATGGCCATCGGTAAACGCACTTGCACCCAACCATACAAAACGTTTGCAGTACGATGTGCTTTCTACAACCATAGTCAGAGTAGCCAGAAAATTTAAAGAAATTAAGCAAAGTAATATCGGTTGCGCGAGTAAATGTGAACCCGATCACTTGTGAAGGCATGGCATTTTACTTCTACAATAATAAAATATAAAGTAACTGTATTTCTAAGACCTAACATATTAATTCACTGTTGTGTTTTAAGCTCTACCAGCAGTGTTTATTGTTTCAGGTACAGCCTGAATTCTCTTTTATTAATTCCAATAACGCATTGCTCTGAATGCCATGTTTACTTTTACTCTTTCTTCGTATCGTATAGGTTCATACGAAAGTACATAGCGCAGTTAGCGGGACGCGCCTAAACTATGGCGGTTACGAGCTATAGTAACGTTGGTTATGACCATATTACGCAGACACTGAAGCCTGGGAAAGTACATAGAAATTTAGGTGTCGCTTATTGATTGGCATTGAGAACTAATGAGGAAAAGGTAAATGAAAGTGGGCTGAAGCACAACTTGTCGACGGCGGCGAGCAGAACTCACACCTTCCGCATTACGCGCCGGTGGCAGCAGCGGTTGAGAGGATGTTCAGCATCCGCCGCCATGACCATGAGCGGCGCTGGCTAACAGTGCTAAAGGCTAACCTTGTACAAATACCCAAGAATGTTTGCGGTAGGGCGGCCGTCGCGGTCGTCTTATGGTATGGAGCACCGTACGTGTAACGAGGAAGACCTTGAGTTTAATTGGCTCCCACCTGCGGCAATTTGTATTTTTCTCCACACTTTCATTTCCGTTTTATCCCCCACAGTAGCCCAGTGACTATAGCACTGCGCTACTGAGCTCGAGGTAGTGGGTTTGATCCCGGCCGCAGCGGTCGTAATTCGATGCGGGTGGAATGCAAAACGATCGTTAATAACTTCAGGAGGGCAAAATTAACCCGGAGTCCCCACTTAAGACGAAATCAGATCATGGTTTTGACACGTAAAATCCCAGGATTTCGTTTTAATCAAATTTCTTTCTTGTTATTTCAACGTCTAAATTTAAAAAATGCACTGTTAAAGAAGAACCGGCTTCATTATACGTTTGCTTCATATATGGTTGTAACAAAAAATCGAGCCCCTCATTTCCTCTTATTAATAACGTTAGCCAGGATGTACAGCGCTTTCGCTAGCCAGAAGTGTTCACCGATGACGGGCGTCATTACTGTCATTTTTCGCGCTATCGTCCTTGCTCGCCGCCTACGTCTTTTTTATATTGCGAATCATTCCTGCCTATGACTTCCGGTCCGTAGCTACTACGCCAGTGCCATGAAACGCTTGTGTATTGAAACCACGTATCGCAAAAAAAAAAAAATTACCTTTCATTCGTGGGACGGAGTTATTATTGTCATTATAAAAAGTGATGGCTTTTTCTTTTTTTTTCGTCTTTACTGCGCAAGGCAATAACATCCTGCGGACAGCTACACGCTGTGATATTAACATCGCATTGTCCGCAAAGAGCAAGGAGATTGTTATTCAAGCGCATCAGATTTGACAAGAGGTGACTACGTGATCAGCCATGAGTTCGTACTACGCGGCTGCATATGCACAGGTAAGAATTCGAACTGTTCTAAACCGGTCAATGCAGGTTCAGTTTACAGAGGCATAATTGTTTTGAAGGTGTGTTCAGGATGTATGCTATGCTGTTAGGACAAAGTAAAACGCCATTTCTAACCTGAAAAGTGCAACATAGTGTTCAGAATATACTTCCTTTACAAAACTCCGCCGAACAGCCGAGCTTTACAGAAAATGACCTTATATCTAACGCGCTCAGTCCAGCAGCAGTGCCCACCTGGGTATTTTCCGTGTCATATAGCCGGTGGAAAGGGGAAGCCATGCGGGCTCCGGGATTTCCAGGCGTCTTGCTTTCGCCTGTACCCGCCACGAGGCGGTGGCTGGGTGCATTGACCACGATTCCCTGGTTGGACAAGGCTGCGTTTTTTGCCACCAACGTGCCAGCGCTCTCTTTGTGGCTCTGTTTTTGAAGACGAAAGGCAAATGAGAAGAGATGTTTCGCTTTCACTCAACCAGACCATATGCTGGCATAGGCAAGCCCAAATGTGTGTACTGCATTTTGAGTTTTCTGTCGGCTTCATTACGACCAAATGATGATCATCGAAGCTAGACTTCTGGAGAAATGACAGAGGAACAGGGAGGTCGTACCTCCAGTATTTATTGGTTTCATTCCTGTCCCTATAGCTGCACGGCGTTTCTCCCTACATCTTCCGCCGATTCACTGAGGATTCAGCATTACTGAATTCAAAAAACATGGATTGCAAACAACAAGAGTCTGTATAGCACAGCAACGGCGACCCAAATGCTTCACTGCAGTGTATCAAGGCGCAATAGGTAAGCCGATGCCTGCTATCCATGGGCGTAGTTTCGCCCTTGTTGGCATGGTATGCGTTATTTGGCGGAGTAATGTCTGGGACAGGGACAGAAGACAGGACATACAAGGGCTTGTATGTCTCCTTCCGTCTTTCCCTGTCCTAAGTATTCTTATGCTATATACCAGCTAGCTCGTTGTCCGCAGCGATAACTTTCCACGTTTTGAATCAAGACAAATGATTACGAACCATCTAGCGTAAGCACTGCGCAGTAAAACCGCTCGACAAAGACTTACGTGAGGCATACAATGATAAGGACATACATACATTTCGCGTGGTACGGCCAGTGTAATAGATAAGTCAAGAAATTTTACTAATTAACATTCAGTATGTACCTTAAGGGGACATGTTGTGATTGCAGAATTGAGGTCAGGCAGTAGTTAGAACATAATATTTTGCAAAAAGTAAGTACCATTTCCAAGAAATGATACTCAACGTCTTCAGAGAAATGTGTTACTGTTCAATTTAATATGTTGCTACAGTGTGCAAATATAGACTGTGCAAATACAGTGGAACCGTAATGCATTTTACTGCACATTTTGAGCCGGTATTGCTCGTATTTGCGAAGAACAAATTTTACAGGTATAATAGTCTAGAATGTGACCAAACCAGACCACTTGTAAATGAATATGAAAAGAGCCAGGAATGACTCAACAGAGAGTTCGTAAACATGCGGCAGTAACCCAAGAGTCAACTAAAAAGCAGTATCAAAAGTGAAAGGTAATTAAAATTGATAGCAGGCTTCACCGTGTCAAAAATCAAAACTAACACTATAATCTCTTTCACAAACACGCACAAAAAGATGCAATAACAGATGATGCGCTTGCACAGGCTGCTCCCTTCTAGTGAAGTACGTAGACGTGGCAAAGTTCGCCTACATGCTGGTCATGATACTGTTTCAGTGTGCGCGGCTCGTCAAACAATAGCGAACCGCACGTGTTCGATAGCACAATGAATTGCCAGATTACTGTTTCATGTACGTTTCAATAGGTTGGCATGTTGCGCAGTCCGTCATTAAGGCGTATTTCTGTTAGTTCAACGTTACTTCCACGGATTTGCTGAAATTCATAAACGACGTTATTGCACTCCATGAAACGATTCCTGCGATTATCACAGCAACAATTGCTTGCCTCTTCAGCATTAACCAGTTTGCACAGCAGTACTAAATGTTCGGGCGCGGCAAACATAGCTACATGTACCCAAACTACACGCACCCTTGCCGGCGCGCTTTGCGTTTGCCGCCCAAGTGAGGAATGGTGGTTTGAATCTACAAGATGCGCGCTAGCCCGCGTCCACTTGGCTCCCTATTGTCACCTTGGTAGACATAGTTTCGTGTTATTGCGATAGCAGTTATGTGGACACTCCAGGCGCATTTCTACAATCGGCGTCGACATCGCCGTGGTGTTCCGTATAAAGTGAAAGGGAGATAATATCGTCGCCGCAGGCCGTATGCTGTACGTGCGAGTGAAAGCGTGTGAGGGTGAGCCGACGATGGTGGCCAATTTCGCGTGCGTCGTCTTCCGTCGCGCTCAAATCACCGGAGGGAGGGGGGTGGCGTTCTGCTCCGGCGGTGACTGCGTGTGGCGGTGCCGCGCGGGCCCCATATTGAAAGCCATCCGCGACGGGGACAGATTGCGCCGGGCGCTTTTATCTTCACATGCGCTGTGTTCTCGCTGCTTAGTCTGCGCTGAAGCGAGAGGCAGCACATAGGTGAATTCCCTCGCTGCTGCTGCCACGCTGTCTCAGTCCAGTGTTTTGAAAGCGAGTGTGCGTGGTCATCAAGTAAGATGCGTCCATGTTTGCTTGTGCGCGCGTGACACCACGCTTGTTAATTTAGTGAATCAGCGAATTTTATACGGCGGATGGAACTACTACCCTTAATTCGTACAGCTGTCTACTAATTGGCTATTGCTATCGATGCTTGGCTTTTCGGGTGAAACTGACTTTTTTTGTGTGGGAGGCAGATAGAGCACGGTTACTTGTCTGGTGAAGATGTCTGTGCTCGAGCCGCGCTTCGACGCCTAGGATCGGTGCCGCACTATTCGCGCAAGCGGAGTCACCCGAGCGCGAGCTATCGCGCGCCGGCAAGCGTACGCGTAGTTTGGCGCTTAAGCCTACTCTGCCTGCAGTTTCCTTCAGTCTAAATGACAGGCGGTGTGTAGAAGCAATGACTGCTTTGCGCGAGAAGTAAATGAAATGCGAGAAATATGGGGACCTACGCGTTTCTTTCATATTACTCGTCTAGAGTGAGTCACCAGTAAGCAGTCGAACTACAGGAGAAGGTCAGTGAAAAAAAGAGAGAGAGAAGAGGAAGGGCTGCTATAAAGCACCCAAGATCCTTCACCGTGCCTTTGGCTCCAAGCAATGCACCCGCTGCCTTCAGTAATCGAAGTTGACTAAGTTGTGGAGACAATGCGTTTGAGTGGCAGAGTTTATGCGTCGAATGCCTACGCGGTGGACACGCCTTTCAGATGGCTAATATCCACTCGTTGCCATCGCACTGATTTAAGTACACACTGCGGGGTAGTTACAAGAGAATGATGGACACCGTGGCATTTTCGAGTCAGGTCTCGTGACACTACAGCACGAAAGCTGACATCCTCGTAGTGTTCAGGATGGGCCAACATGACGCAGTTTTCAATGTCTGCATAGTGTTTGGCCCAAGGAGTAGTAATAGAGGTGGGAAGCTTGCGTGCAAAATATTGCATAGCCAGTAAGTCCGTCTCACCTTGGCACCATGTCCCGGCGAGGCGCTGTGGTGCGAAGAATGGGCCCTGTGATGGTGACCCGAGCCACTCGGCTGGATCAGGGCCATGGCAAGAAGGGCGACGCTCGCCGCGGTGAGGAGAGCGCTGAGCACCAGGAACATCCAGCGCATGAGGTTCTGGTGGGGGCCCCGAGGCGACGCGTTCAGCTCGGGACTGGACCAAGCGCTGGACGGGTTGTACGAGTCCTCCCAGCAGGGACTCATGTACTCGTCGGTGCGCATCTTGGGCTGCGCCTTCGAGCACCCTGCCTGCGGGGGCGGCGGCTTTGAGGACCAGCTTCGGAGCCGCCTCTTCCGGGCGCCTGCCGATGCTCTGCGGCTGTGCACGCGATCGCCCCACTGATGACGGCGATGGCCGAGAAAACGACAGCTGATGATGATGATGACGGCGCCAGACATGGCACATACCCAGAACGGGGGAGCGACTGACAAGTGGGCGGTAGAATAGTACGAAAAGAGTGGGAGCGGGATAGCATAATAATAATAATAATAATAATAATAATAATAATAATAATAATAATAATAATAATAATAATAATAATAATAATATCTTTATTGCCGTAACACATATACAGCATTATAATCAGGCCTGTCTAAGCCTACAAGGGCTTGTGGGACATGGCCCTGCAGAATTGGCAAGGCAATACATTGAAATAGGAAAACAATCACATATCAAAGAAAATAATGACGCTGTTACATAAAGCGCGCGACACTACATTTGGCTGCGCAAATTTATTACAGCAGTGCCTAGAGTTCAAGCTTACATAAAACGAACAAAACATACAACACAGAATGCAAGAATTTGAATCTTTGAAACAATTTCCTCATAAATCTTACCCGAGATGAGAAGGCAAAGCAATGTGAATATGGAACATGTTTAGCCTACAGAGCACGTATCATCTTTTTCAGTGAATAATAATAATAATAATAATAATAATAATAATACTTACTATTATTACTATTATTTGCACATTTACTTAAGACGACTAAGGCGATTGTTTACTTCTTATTTCTCTTCTTTTACAGCATCGGTCGCTGTGTATCCCCCAGTAGTTGAGAGAGATGTATTGGTAACTCAAAAGAGAGAAAGCAAAAACGCAGTTTGCTGACCAATATTAGGAAGAGCACCACAGTTAGGTGCATCAACCTCGACTTCTTGAGTTCCTCTGGACGTATAGATGTGCTATAACTCCTCTCAGTGGCTGACGTATGTGACGACGAGATTATGCCGATTTTGCTATTCTCTGACCCCTCCCTCATCCTGTTTTTTTTTTAAATACTTTGTCCTTTTTGAAGATGCAGCAATGCTAAATGCGGTTGGAGCATGCCAAAATTGAGGATCAACAATGATATTTCAATTCTGAATAGTTGAATCTTGCTATGTCTAGCAAGTGCTACTGCTATTGTATTATTAAAAGGGAAATATTCTGATTATTCTCATCAAAAATGGCGCAAGTCAATCAATTTTAGGTGAGTGGGAAGGATTAAAATATATGCATAGCATAGAGACCTACAATAACTATAGACATGTAGAGACACGCCGTAACCGATATATCTCAGTTGAAGCGCACGGTGTAAAGCCTCTTTCACATGATGCGATTTTCGTCGTGTGCGACGAAAATCGCAATCTCAGTGCCTTCCCCTCCCCCCTCCCGATTTTGGGCTGCGACCAACCGGTTGGTCGCACAGTCACACCGTTGCAGTGATCGCTGCGATTTTCGAAATTTCGCTGAGAGATCTTTCGCCGGTTTGTTTTGGAAAATGGCGTCTCCCTGAACGAGTGAAATGCGCGGAGACGTGGGTTGCCGAATTCAGTACTTACGTGAAGGGATAATAAAAAACTTGAACCGCTGATTCCATTCTCCCATTTCTTTGCCTTCATTGACACGCTACGCAGCAAATAAAGTGCATTTTCACGTTTGCTTCGTACGCATTTGCGAGTTGGGTGTTCGATCGCCACAAGACGACATGGCCTTTTGGGGTCGTCACAGTTTTCCTTTGTTGCGCAGCATACAAAAATCGCCCGCGTACGGAGCACCTTAAATAATTTCAACCTCGGCAAGGACAAATGACAAGACAGCAAAGTACCCGATGTTTCAACGTTATGCTGAACGCGGTACTGTTCAGTTGCATGTTCTTGTAGGTTTTTAAGCGTGACTTTCCCCTTGCATCTCGAAAGGTTATCTTACCTCACTTACTAAATTTGACATGGCAAACGTGCAGGCTATCGTGATGAATTTTCTGCGATAACAATTACTCCATGGCTTGAATAAACACCTTCGTCAATTCGTTTTCGAATATTTCATGCACGTTAAGTTGCACCTCTTCTCTGGAAATTTTTTTTCCTGCACAGAAACCAATAAACCTTGATTATGTTGTAGACTTTGTATCCTTACTGTACCTGTATTAACATTTGCTTTGAACGGTAGTTTGACAGTACAGTTCGTAAATTATTGGCTTGCTATAGTGGCACAGTCACAACGCACCCTCCTGCACCGTCATGTAAAACTCGTGCAACAATGTGAAAAGCAGGCAACCAGCTTGTTCTTGTGTAGACGAAACGGTAGAAGACGACAGGTTAAAGAAAAGTAAATCAAAACTGTGCAGTGAGGTCAGCCAGTTGCATCTCTTGCTGTGGATCTTTTAAATATAAACGGTTACCAAACATCCACACCTAATCAAGTGTGTAGAAACATCCATGCTTTGCATGTTTCTAACGACAGTTTCTAACAACTTTGTGATCACATTTATTAGTGTGTAAACTCATATAACGATATCCTCTGTGATTACTACCTTTATAAGTAAAGAAGTGACATGCTTCTTGCAAACTCTTGGAGTTTAAAAGAAATTGAGGCATTTCAACTATACACAATGTGCAGTTTCAACTATACACAATGTGCACCCTCCATGATGGTGATTATGCGAATCGCGATGTGTGGAATTTCACACACGCACACGCACACGCGCACGCGCATGCGCACGCACACGCACACACACACACGTAGCATACGTATAGCATGACGTATAGCAAGACCCAGTATCCACAGGTTGACAATAGAGAGGGATGAGGGCTAACTTCCAACTAAGTCTTATTCTGAAAAATGATGCAATCTCTACAGTTTACCATAAAAAAAGACAGCAAGAAGACAGGGAAAAATTGGTGCTTGCTATAACGAAACATTAACAAAAATGTTACAGAAAAAAAAACATAAAAATTCTAACTGCAGGAAAAAAACAAATCACTACAATCGTCATTCATGCATGCCAACAGCTTTCAAGAAACGCTGTTCTTTTTCCAATAGACAGACTCACAGCTTGTTTATGCAAGCGCAATCTTCCAGTTCCATGAAATTGGAAAAAAGAACTTGTTTCTTCGAAGGTAGTCGCATGTGCAGTTGGAGATCACAAGGCTTTTTTCCCTGGACTTGTGTATTTATTTGTATTTTCTCTCTTCCCTCTTTTTGATTGTTTGATCAAGCACTGGTTTCTATCTGGCTTTCTTGCTGTACTACTTACTTTCTGGTAACCTTTATATATCACTGCAGTCTCACAATAAACATTTTGATTGGAAGTTAGCGTGCCCTGTTCTTACTACTTCACACTATACACTCTTGCAACATTGCCCAAAGAAAAGATTTTATAAGGTACACAGAAGCATCATAAGGGCCATTAATGTGACTTGATACAGTCTAAAAATAAAGGTACCCTGGCTGCAAATGGCACAAGACGACAAATGGGACGAACAAGAAAACCGAGATGATTTAAGAACAGAATGTTTAATGTACATGGCGTGTAAATTTTGGCTGACAAGCAATTAACCAAACATACACAAAAAAGAGAAGCAAAATTTTATCTGTGTTTCCTGACAGGAAATGCATCGATATCTAACGGAGGCCATGCTGGCAAGATTCTCCCAGCGTTTTTACATCTATAGCTTCCATAATTTCTCTAGGCAGCCGATCTGCACAGAATGCTAGCTTCTTCCTTTGCAATGCATGCTCATATGTCGAGCGTGCATTGTAGAGGAAGAAGCTAGCATTCTGTGCAGATCGGCTGCCTAGACAAATTATGGAAGCTGTAGATGTAAAGACACTGGCAGCATCTTGTGTCAGCATGGCCTCTGTTACACTTTCAGAGATGGATGCGTTTCCTGTTGGGATCTATATGGATACACATCAGTTCGTGCGTCTCCTTTTTGTGTAACTTCGGTTTATTGCTTGTCAACCAGCATTCACTCGGCATGTTAGCATGTTCATTTGTTAGTGCGCCTTATGCTCGTCTTTGTCTCTAGCAGAAAGGTGTTAATTCTTTTTACAGCGAAACTGTGTATGCCTAGGCTGAACACTCGTGGTCCGACCACAGAAACCCTACTGCAGGGGTGTGAGCCATTGTTTAGGGGGGTATGAGCCATTGCATTCGTCTTACGTGACGGACGGACAACTCTATCGTTCGGTTGACATTTATATATAAATGCTTGTGGCATTTAAAACATATACATTTATCTACGTATTATTGCAGAGAAGGGACACAGAGGGGGACGGGGTTAAGACAAGATCACGATGAGATAATTATCTCGCAGCAAAGGTGTGGCGGGCGATCGGCTACACAGATAGTGACGTCGTTTCTCTATCGCAGCAGAGCGCGCGTGAGCAGTCTCTCTCCGACTTCGCAATAGATTCAAAAATGTGTCCCTGTATTTAATTAAATAAAATGTGCGGCCCCGGTGGGTCACTTGGTAAATACAGTGCATAACCGAGTCATAAATACTACGATTAACTCATTACGAAACAAATGCGTTGCATAATTCAGAAAAACTTTGACGAACCCACTGGATTAACACAATGAACTCATTGCACCCTCCATGATGGTGATTATGCGAATCGCGATGTGTGGAATTTCAAACAAACAATGTGATAAACCCAAGCCAAACGTGTGCGTCACCTCATTGAGAAACACAGATGTAACCAATAATTGAGAAATACTTTAATAAACCGTCGGAATTAACCCAGTGATAAACAGTGGAGCCGCACATTTCAGCTTCGCCGGTTTACCATCTCTACGGGGTGCATGGGCGGTAATTTTTTCTGTCATTGCTTGTTCAGTATGCTATAATGTTGTGCAATTATTCCTTTTGCAACTAGTTTTTTATTCCCCCTCGCCTAATACTCCCACCTTGTAGCCTGCGAGGTATATAAATAAATAAATACATAAGCACATGTCATTTATTCATCTGCATAGACCTCGCAGCATTCCTTCCTCAAGAAACGTCGTTGTGTTGATGTCTTGCAATGTGCATCTACATTAACTGCTGTTTGCAATTAGGTATAGCTTTTGAACAATGTAGTGCCTAAAAATTACATGATATTAAGATTGTGATCTATGCGGTGCATAAACATGCAGACTATGCAAAAGATTGTTGAAAATCAGACCAATTGTATAAATCGCAGTTACCTTAACACCATTTGATTGACTACTTGACAAAAACTTCACTTCGCATAGATTTCAACACGTGCACTGAATCTGAGTTATTGTGTTTTTTTTTCTTATTAATGTTGTCGTTACTGCGTGGCCAGATCTTGTAGATTACAAAACAAAGTTCAATAAATTGCTTTGTTGCAACATATTAAAAAAAATGTGTACATCACTGCGATTGCAACACCAGAACTTGATACAAACACATACGCTATAGGATGCGGACAAATGCTCAGGACAAACCCCAGAATGTTTGCATCCTGATACTTACGAGAGTGAACAGGTTCATTCCATGGCTGTTAATGAGAGGGAGAAAGAAACCTTAACTGTGTTCATGGAACAAAATCGCATTGATAAGCTTAGAGATATAGTAATTGCTTAACACTTTCGAAATGAATAATTGTAGCTTGCTATTGACATTGAAGCAGCCTTTCGACAGCAAAAAAAGATATCAGTTTTTAAAGCTTTGAGCATTGAATTTCAGGTATTTAAAGCGGGCATCTGTTTAGGAATACCAGATAAGAATGAACATTAAGTCTTTCATTTGCACTTTCTTTGGCTGCGCAATCCAGTTTGAAATCACTCCTATTAGTTTGTCGTAACAATGTTGATTAATACAGGTTAAATGCATGGCTAGCTTAAGAAATCTGGACGATTTCTGTAAACTACAGTGAAGGAACTATAATATCTAATAACCATAATAATATATTAATAATTATATTTATTTCCACAAAACAGGCTAACCGTGAGTGGCGTGCGAGGCTGAGCAGAAAGTTGAAAAACCCTACGGCAGTGTGCTTGCTGTGGGCCTACGTTCCTGCATTATGGATTGCGCGTATTGATATGGACTTCTTGTTTGAAGTTCAGAGTATACTACCAGCGCGAGAAACAGGAAAACAAAGTGGACGAGAAGCGTGTGTTTTAGAAAGCTATGATACAACGTACAGTTTCCTCAGAAGTGACGGTAGCTGCCAAAATAATGTTATGCGTCGGTTTTGGCGCCTTTATAGCTATTTTACAGAAGACTCATATATATATATATATATATATATATATATATATATATATATATATATATATATATATATATATATATATATATATATATATATATATATATATACACAGCACACGCACCACGATGGATGAACGAGACTAACGCTAAGGTTGGCTTTCACACCACAATTTCCATTCCACGTTCAGTAATCCCACAGATCATTTGCGGCTTCGTTCAGGGGCAGACGCGGGTTTTGGAGTTGGTGCTTCTTGTTGCGTTTGGTGCAAGAATATGGCTAGGAGCAGGCACCGCATATTCACAATCACGAGCAATGTACACACATCATTTCTCCAGAAGCTGACGCTGAGCACGGGTAGCGCGAGGATCTCGTTGGGCTGACACGACGACTTCGCGGCAGCCGAATTCCAAATACTGCATATGCGGTGAGAGTAGCTTACTGAACTTGTTGATAGGTCATCTTGTGGGTTGTTGTAGCGCGGACTGAACGAAACGGTCATAGAAGGCAGATGAGACAACACACAGCGCTGAACGATCAGCTGCGAACAGCTGTTTACGTGCGCCGTGTATCATCGCACTGAACTTCAGAAACCGCCGTTGCGCACTCCAATAGGAGCCTTAACTTAACCCGTTTTTCTATTATAAAACACTCATATTAGTTTCTCTTAATAAAGAAAAGTCAGCAATGTTATAATGTAAACGTTTATTCATTACATTAAAATAATTATGCAGCGTGTGCCACGAAACCTGGCAGTAAGCAACCAGTCGCATGGTTGAAATCGCAATCATGTGAAATGGGCCCTCTAAATATCGCATTGCGACGCACACCACTGCACCGATTTTCGTCGTTCCAGTCGCAGCATGTGAAACAGCCTTATCCGGCGAAGTAGTCCGGCCGTCGTCGGAACGGCATTGCGGGAAGGGGCTGTGTGCTCTTTGATTTAGGCCCCGCTTTATCACTAGGAGTGAAAGCGCCCAACTGTTCTGCGGCTCGGCAACTATATATTTCCTCTTACACCATAACCGCCTGAGGCTCAGCCAGTTTAAAGAACATTTATTTTACTCTGTGATGCATGGATGCGTTGAGAAGGGGTCACACACAGGGACCCTGACACGTAGACACGAAACGAACAGGGGCTTTGCGCACTAACGAATGCTTCTTTTCCAGGAATAGACGAAGAGACCGGGAGGCACATTCTCTGGACCGATAACATTGTACCGCAAGAAGGCGTGGAAACTTTAGCTTCGGTATTTGTATAACACGTGACTGACTCATCATATGCCATGTAGTACTGGAACCTGGTCCAGCTATTTTCTCTCTCTCTCTCTCTCCCTCTTTGAAATCAGCCCTTTAGGACACTCTCAGCGCAATCATTTAGTCATCCATTTTTGTGCGTTTAGTGCTCCTCAGTATACAGAATTATTATAGCAGCTTTTTCAAAGACGTGATTCTCATAAACGGAAGCTAGAAATAGCTCATTCAATTGTGTTTTCAGAAGAATGAAGTCAAAAACTGTTAATATTCTTGCATAAGTCATATGAAGAAAAAGGAAAGGCAATGTATGAATTAAAGATTACTGCATCGGTGACGGTTGTTTAAGTTTGCTATTCCGCATTGACCTTTGAAGCGCTTGTATATTCAGCGCCCAACACACGTCAGAAGTGTGTTGGGCGCTGAGGGTATATATACAGGGTGTTTGAATGAATGAATGAATGTATGTTGTTTATTGGGGCGAGGGCCAGGTATGGCGAAAGAGCGCCAGAACAGGGTGTTTCAGCGAACATTTTCAAAAATCTTTAAAAGTTGCCTGTGGGAGATATCACAATTCTAGTTCATGAGCTGGTCTACTCGAAGCGGCGGATAATATTTGCACAAGAAATTGAGATGCAAAATCGTCTAATTAATACGAATTCACTGATTACGTTTTTAACTAATTACAGTATGGCCCATATTGCAATTTACAAATTCTAGCAGTGGAGTTCGCAAGGCGGATACACTTGGAACGAATTTTCAAAAAGACACCAGTTTCGAGATATAAATTCCCTAACTTTGCGGAGAAATGCATTGGCGTTCCAGGTACTTTGTTTAAACAAAAAAAAAAAAAAAAAAAAAAACGTCGTTTCATGCACTGAAGTACACAGGTAACTGGAACGCCAATGCATTTCTCCGCAAAGTTCGAGAATTTATATCTCGAAACTGGTGTCGTCCTGCGAATTCGTTCCAAGTGGATCCGCCTAGCGAAGTCCACTGCTGGAATGTCTAAATTGCAATATGGGTCATAATATAATTAGCTAAAATGTTAATCAGTGAATTCTTGTTAATTAGTCGATTTTGCATTTCAATGTTTTGTGCAAGTAGTGTCCGCCGCTTCGAGTAGACCGGCTCATAAACTAGACTCGAGCTATCTGTCTGCCACAGGCAACCTTTAAAAAGATTTGAAAGTGTTCGCTTGAAGCAACCTGTATATATGCCGCACTCATTTTACTCTTACGTTTTACTTAGACTAAATGAATTTTCACTTTTTTAAGAGTTGACCAGAAGAAAGCTGAGAACAAAGCAGCTGTTTGGAATAATGGCACGAGTTGTTGAATAGAAGTGGATGAAACTGTAAACATCGTCTACAGGCTGTTAATTTACAAGATTTTAAGACCATCTAATAGTTCGAGAGTTAGAGCATGGCGCAGCGTCCTTGCCGCCATACTCAAGTGTCAACAGTTTTATTAACTGGTACATCTGCGTGCGAAGGTACTTTTGCATATTGAGAAAATTCTGGATCAAGAATATTAAGTTAAGATGCATTAGCAAATCAAAAGTATCGTTATGGAACACCTAAATAGTTACTTTGATTGTTAACGGAGGCTTGGTAAACCAGTAAAGACGCAAGAATGAAATAGCGGTAGCAACGACGCATCCTTGAAGTTCCTACACCAGCTTCCCGTGATGTCATGAATTTTGACTGTGCATTCCCCTGTCTGTTAATTATTTACCACATAAAGCAGGATCATACATTGCTGTCTAACCTAACCGAACAGTTGCGCTGTTCGGTTAGGCTAGATAGCAATGTATGATATATATATATATATATATATATATATATATATATATATATATATATTATACTAAAAATCAGCAATTATGTATTAGTGAGAATGTTCTTGCGATCACGAAATCGGCAAATTGCATTGGTGGGCGCCCTACTTTCGGTGACGACATTGCGGATGCGAGCGCAAGCGATTGCTCACCGCTTTTGAGGCTAGATTGTAAATTCCCTGTTGCGTGCAGTGTAATATTATTTGGCCCACTTGCTCACAGGAGCCTCATTAACAGACTGGCCGCATTTTTTACTATGTTCCAAATGTGTTTCAGGGCCTCTTTAATAGCCACATTCCTAGGGTGAAATGAGCTCTGATAAAAGGCATTACTTGCAGTGAACGTTTCATGAATCATGAGCTCAGAGGGGGAGTTTTTATTTTAGTCAACATCCGCATAATTTTCACTTCAGTTGGATTTCTTCTATTATGCAGCAATAACCATTACTGAAACTTTCCATTCTGCGTTCGTGTCTTCGCTATGGTAGGCAAGTAGTGCACCAGCCATCATCATCATCATGCTATGTTGTCAGTAATACAAATCAGTATGGAAGCTAGAAAAAAAGAGAACAAGACCGGTAAAATGTAACAATCTTTTTTCGCTTGGTTGTATTCCTTTCTTTTGATTTACCGCTCCCAACCAGGCTCTTAGATGGTCCACCACTCGGACCACTTAAAAAGCGCGAAAAGGATTAAAATTTGAATATAATCGTTGCATTATCTTGGCCGAAGACACATCTCCCATTACACCTTTCCACTAAGTAGCGATTCAATCAACTTCACCACCCCACTATGAGTGAAGCACGATCGCTTGCAGCAGAAATGGCTGACGAGGCACACGATTGTGCCGTGCACTATGGTGCCCTATACATTTAGTTTCTAAAGCCAAGCATTCATTAAATTTGACAATTGGTTTAATCAGCAATTAACAGAGAGGAGAGAGATAATGACATAGAGAGAGAGTGAGAAACAAAGATGCAGAAAAAGCGTTTTCACACTGAAATCATTATATGCGTACGTTGCGGTTCTTCGTACTCATATTTCGGCACAAGAAAAGTATAGATCCAATGTTTGAAGAAAGCAGCAACTTTATTTTTATGGTATACATATTGCACGTACCTAGACCACATCTTAAATAAAGGGGTCCGGCGCTAACGACCGCAGTTCTTTGTCGTTCACAGTTGTTGTATGTTTTTAAGAAGCACGAGCGTTGATACTATTTTAAGTTTGCTGTATTAACGGGTACTAATGTTTAGTAGCGTTAACAGAGTTGCAAATACGTTGTACATTTTAGTTGCAGTTATGTTCCTAGCAACAACAATTCCGTTCTATTTTCCCGCGCAAAGACGCGCGAAGTGTCCTTTCTGCCAGCACTTAGGCCTGCGCAGAGCACGTTGGCACTAAAACGTGGCGTGACATTTAACGATACTTTCAGTGGTATTCGCATCAAAGCACTAAATGGTTGTTAATTTATCTCCTGCTGATTTTAATTTATTACTTCCTTTTGCTTGGAAAAATGCGCTGAAGGAGAAACTCGTGCGAACTCTACTTTCGCAAAAGGATTGCTTTTGGTCATATATAGTGTTGCTTCAGACCAAAAGCCTAAAGCAACCTCACGCGTTGGACCACACACTAGCGTAATTTCGCTCACTCCTACCAAATAATATACCTTACCTAGCGTATTTGAACGCTGTAATGTCATCCGGGCCACTCTCCCTTTATTATTTCTATTTATTTCAGGCTTCAGATGAAAAAAAAATAAATGAAAGTAGGTGCTGAGAGGATCAACCACCAGAGAAAAAAAATACTGCCGATTTCAGCAATTCTTCCTGCTTTAAACTGAATTACTGCGACCGCTGCATTCCCCCAGAATGAAGTCCCCCATGTTATTCACGCTTTCCTGCTGTTTCCTCAAATAACTGCGTTCACCGACTACAAACAACTAGACAAGAACCATGCGGTTATAGGTCGTTTCTGAGGGAGGACGCGTGTGGTCGTATAGACAATGTATTAGGTCAAAGTAAGAATTTGAAAAAAAAATGTTGTTGAATATAGTTAAATGTTATTTCAATTCCGTGATGATGCTTAAAGAACAGTGTGGATTAGATAAGTTCTAACGTTTACTTCTTTGTGATGTACGCAACTTCCTTTACTTCTGACATATGTCGAATACGTACACTCGTGAGCAAATTACACGGACCAGGAATTAACGAGAAGAAAGAGGGTTAACCGAGCGGCCCGATTTTTATTAGTCATATCATAAGAAGCCAACAAACACTCACACCAAGGACAGCATAGGGGAAATTACTTGTGCCTAATGAATGAAATAAAGGAGCGATAAATTAACGGGAATGAAAGTGGATGAAAAATGAACTTGCTGCAGGTGGGGAACGATCCCACAACCTTCGCATTATGCGTGCGATGCTCTACCGATTGAGCTACCGCGGCGCAATTACCCCATCCACTTTCTTTGTTATTTATATTTCCTAGTAGAAACCAGGGAGTCCCAGCCCCACCACTCACAAACCTTGGCGGCGGACATGGAACATCCTTTCTGCCACAGGCGTCACGAGAGCGGGATCTTTTTGGGTGAAAGCAACTGGTCAATAATCCCACACATGCTACCTGAAGGCATAAATGTTGCCGGATTCCAAACCCTTGTTATGTAATAAACGAGAAGAAAGGGCGTTAACCGAGGGGCCCGAATTTATTAGTCATATCATAAGAAGCCAACAAACGCTTACACCAAGGACAGCAATTTACTTATGCTCAATGAATGAAACAAAGAAACGATAAATTAATGGGAATGAAAGTGGATAAAAAAACAACTTGCCGCAGATGGGGAACCATCCCACAACCTTCGAATGTCATTCCCATTAATTTATCGTTTCTTTATTTCATTCATTAAGCACAAGTAATTTCCCCTACACTGTCCTCGGTGTCAGTGTTTGTTGGCTTCTTATGATGCGGACCAGGAATTATGCGATAAAACTGATTTTCTGCTTTGTCTGTGAATGCAACTGGAGAATAAAGACTGCAGTCCAAACTTGGCATTACGAATTTTCTAGTGCACTCGTCAGTTTTCGTTTATGCATGTTAATTACGAAGAAATTTGTTTTTGGCGACGCTGTGGTCCGTATACTTTTGCTCACGAATGTTATGGATAGAATTTAGAACTCTCAGGCTTCTCCTTCATAAGTATGCTAGAATTATTTCGTTCAAATGCATAGCTTTATAGAACCTTTCATTCGTAGCTGTTTAGCCGAAAGCTTATGATAATCCATTCTATTTTTGCTATGTTGAGGTGGATCAACATTTTGCTATTTGAATATAATTAGTCCAGAGGACCTTGCTGCATTATGTTTATGTTTGTTTGTTTCGGTCTTACCAATGTGAGCTGGCATTGTAGTTACTGTAACAAGTTTCAAGAAATTGTGTAAAACAGTCACATTTTCTTGTTTGCATAGTTCAGTAGGACACTGCAACCCTCAAACAACTACCTGCCCGACGTGACTGAAGAATGACATTTGAGATTATCTCCTAATTTCGGGCTCCTTTACACCATGTATTAAATTCAGCTGCGGTGTGGATTAAAATTTAGGACCGCAGATGAGGAGACAGTAGTAGCGATGAAGGCATCATCTTTTCCAGAGTCGATGAGTCATTTTGCAGGCACAGCCCAGGGATTAATTATCTCTAGCGCCACATCTTGTACTACAACTAATGTCACCAGCGAAATGGCACAATGTCACTTTACTAAATATGAGCAATTTATTTTTCCCGTACATTTGCAGCACTGATGTATAGAGCTGTTGGCGGATATGAATGCTGTGAGTTATGGTGCAAACTAACTGGCACTTTCGCTGCGACGTTACTGTTGGCATTGTCTTTGCCGATGCCTTCGCACGTTGTTTTGCACTAATTACCTTACTTTCGTCGCATCCTCCAATGCGGGTGCCCGCCATGTTTGAGGCTTAACATAACCGTTCTCACGTGCGCCTCTTCTGTGCCACCGATGCTGTTTTAACGTGCATGAGGACGAACAATTGCGCGCACCCACGTTGTCACCTTGCGAATAACATTTTCTAATCGATGCACATAAGGTAGGTGCTCGTCCAGCTCGCTATGGCTGATTCTGGGCTCCTAAATGCATGCACATGCGCCACTGCTCTTAGAGTCTTTGCAGAGCGAAAAGCCTCGCACTTCATGCTCACCACTGTTGTTTCGCCATGGCTAATGGTTAGAATGCTCGGCTCCCAAATGCACATTGTTCACTAGTGGCCGTGGAGCTCTCTTTTTCGTCGTTCTGCGACACTGGCCAAGCTTAAGATGACGAGGTGACCTAACGACGACAGAAATCGGGGTTGCGACGACGACAGGGGTCGTTGTTAGCGTAGCAGAATGGACGGATGGACGGGACGGAGGGACACGGCAAATCCAATTTGAAGCACTTAACTGCTGTTGAAGTAACCTATATATTATAAGGAAGAAGACAAGGGCCCGTTCCTGTGCCATCGGCAACGATTCACGCGTAGTAGACGCTCGAGCTCGGAGCCTGCACTACCTCTTAACATTTGGTGGAGGTTCTTGGGTCTCCGCAACTTGTGCAGCGTGGAGTTTCGCACAGGCACGCTGCCTCCAGGCATGCCACACGATAAATTTTTTCTCAGAGAAGAAAAGAGAGATGGTGGTTGGAGCACAGCCATGTTAGTCCCTGAAGCTAAGGAGTAGGTCGGGTAACCATAAAAACAAGCACCATTCCAATAGGTCTAACTTCGACCCTTCATTATTAAGAACGTATTGTTTCCCATTATTCTCACTCATTACGGCGTGCCTCATAACCGGGTCGAGGTTTCGGCACGTAAAAACCCAGAGTTCAATTAAATTTAACCTGTGGAAGGCAAATAAGAATCCAAAAGACAGAGAATATAATCCGAAAGAAATTCCAAAGAATCTAATGGAGAATTCCTGAAACCCAACGCAAGTCACATGATAACCATTCCGCTAAGAAGAAAGAAAAGAAGCAAAAAGGATTGGTCGCCGGCATTTGTTAGGGAGTTCGAGCCCAGACAGCTTAATTATTAATTAGCGAAGTTCGCTAAGTCAAGCAGAGCAAGAGGCGCAATATGCAACAACAAAGTAGAAACTAAAAGAAGTGACAAACATTGGAAAAAGGTTAGTGTCACGTACGCGACAGCACCACATACTTTTGAAAACATTGTCAAGTTCCCGATGTAGTCATGTCCAATTCTGGGCTGTCCAGCAGGCTGACGACGTGGCCGTGAGGCTTGGCCTTCCGGTCCCGGCGTGGGAGCGGCCCGCTTAGTGGTTAATTATCCCTACTTGCAGGACCAAATAAAGTTTTCCATCCATCCATCCATCCATCCATCCATCCATCCATCCATCCATCCAGATGGACTGATCGAGATTACTTGTAAGACTGGCATGTTTTTTTTTTATGTTTTACTGCTACTTGCTACACGATTTATCAATATATAGTTTAGGTACCGTTCCATGTTCGTCTGCAGGTGCCTGCGACATAACAATTGGCAACAGCACAATCGCTACTCACCTTGAACGTACTGCTTAGGTTAACTGCTTTGCTGAATGTCGTCTTGCTTAATACAGAAGAATGTGATTACAGGAAGAGACATTGCTTCTCTTACAATTTTTTGAGTCACTGCAAGGCGGCGTATTAAAATGGCATAGCCTTAAAAACTATACGAAAAATCTCGTCAGACAACCGTATAACGGCTAGTTCAGAAAACTTTGTAGTGACTATTCTCTTAGGCAGTTGTATGTTCTGCATCCTCGCAGTGTTACTGCACTAGCGTCATGGATGTAAAGCTCTCGGCGATGCAGTTTTAGCGAACACGGGCTTCTATAAAGCGCCGGCGGTTTGGTGAAAACGCGTGCAATAAAAGATGGAGAACCGACCAGACCCCCACTGCCAGGTCACGGTACCAGCAATATCACTGCCAGCTACATCGCTCTGTGGGTCTAGAGTTAGAGTGAAAACTTAATAAAGGAAGAAGGTTGTGTCCACATAAACTATATCTAGTCGTGGTGATATTCAGTGCTCGGGCCTATTTGCTTGCCAGCGTAGATACGGTATCCCGTATGCCTAACTGTGTGCCCGCATTTTTTGCAATAAAATCATTAGCTGGCCGCTCCTCCCAGGCTTGGTTCCGGGGAGTCCGGGGAGCTCCATGTCCAAAACTGTGGGCAGCCCTCAACACACGAGGTGCCAGGCGCGGTGCTTCCTTCCCTTAGTGTCCCGCTGGGAGCAGGTGCGCTACTCTGTGGATTCGACCGGCCACTCTGCGTGTGGACCAGAAGGAGTGATGGGGAGAAGGGGAAAGCTGCCTCTCGATTGGCTACTTTAAATTCGATCCGCTATCCGTCAGAGGCAACAAAATAATGCAGACTGCATTCAAACTCTGTAATCGGGTCCCGCCCCTCGTCCAGGCAGGCACCCCTCGCTCCTATAACTTGTAAAGCCGCGTATATACACGAAAATAGAAGAGCTTGCATGTATTTTCAGCTCACAGCCGCGCGCAGAAACAGTTTTGGTGTACAGTGCACATGGCCATTTTTGTTCCCGAAGGAAGCTACCATTTTTCAGAAGATACTTATGTGAGGGCCAGCCGAAACTAATATAGCAGAAAAAAGTTTCGCTGAAGCGATTCTCATAAAGAAAGTCGTTATAACGTTCCGTTGGCCAAGGCTACAAGAACTAAATCTGATAAGCAGTCTCGTGAAATGTCTTGCTCAGGACGCCCGACCGTGCTCCTGCATTCCCTCTCTTCAATTTTCTTTTCTGTTTGAAATCGGCTCGGGTGCATTGCGCATGCCTTATACGGTACTGCGTTTGTTCAGTCAGTAGAGGAATAGTGCTTTTTCGCGCGAGTTTGAGTTTTAACTCAAAGACTGCCGATATTGTTGAGGAGTTAGAGGTATACTTTTGACAGTGCACCCTCTCCTAACCAGCCTTGATGATGACAAAGATGCAGAACATATGGCAGCACCTGTCCCGCAAAAGAGGGAAAGAAAGGAAAAAGCTCAACTACGAAAGTTTTATGAACGCTCCACCTTGCTCGCACTGTGATTGTACGTATTGTTTTCTGGAGGGCCTCCAGACAACGTATTATAAAGATCTGTGGAATCATGGGAACGCCACTTTCCAACGACCAAAACTGGTGATACGCAACGCAGAAAAGTAAATATTTAGGCGATATGCAAAAATCTAATGATAGTGTGTGCTAGGTGGGCGCCCGTAACGGAAAATGAAGCCTGGGGATACGAAAACGCGAGGCAATCAACTTCGCGTGCACTGAGCACGCACTTTCTACGATTGGCCCTGCTCGGTCGCTTCAAGCGTACGCGCGATGCGCCAGCGTCTGCGCTGGAAAAGTTCCGCTTCGGCAGAGAAAATAATCTAAACCAGGAGCTGTCACTATTTCCAAGACCTTCCATAACCCGAATCCTGTTGTCGTTGATTTGCACCCGCTAAGGTAAAGTTAATTTTCTATGCGAGACGTTTCTTCGGGGGCTGTGGTATGTTTTTTAGGAATATGCATAGATACTTTGATAGCATGCAAAAGCTAAACAAGAGAAAGAAAAATACATGTCTTTTCGTACCCTGGAGGTCACCGCCAGGTTTCTAACAGAGACAGAGAGAGAGAGACGAACAACATTGCTAGGGGTTCGGAGAAGCGCAGTGAACGGCAATATTGTTTTCCCTTTTGTGTTTCGCGGTTAGACGGCCACTTTTTGCCTTGCAGGCACCTGCCCTTTGATACGTTCGCCTCCCACAGATTGTTTGTGTATCCAGCGTTTGCATGGGTGCGTAGGCTGATAGGTTTTCGTCTAACGCGATTTAAAACGATACATAAGTTACATCAGGACGAAAGAAGGGTCTGCCTTCGGTTCTCATAAGGTAAGGATAGAAACAGTAAAATATGAAGTGTTGCTTCCAATAAGGCTACGGCACAAAAGCTTTTGCATAAAACGTAGTTGTACGCAATATAGCTTGCGTTGTAAAAAAATAATAATAATAGGGGCGTATTCAATAGGCTGTACACTGAGTTCAGATTTTTTTTGCCCAAGGAGTTCTGGCGCTGATATAAGATTTCAACCCCAGCGGAGTTGCATTGAACTTGCAGTGTTGTATTAGAACAAGGAGGAAACGAAACCTCGGATTAAAATGCAAGCAAAGAAAGACGCTCAGCTTGGGAGGGGGGGGGGGGGGGGGTGCAGTAACCTTATATCATCACAGCGCATCAGGTGCTATCATGCTATCGGCGTCCTTAGCCGGACGTCTGCTACAGCGCCAGCAAGTTCTACAATATAATTGAACGGCATGCTGATGCTGGCCGGTTCTGCGAGCGCTTCAAAAGGATAGGCGCAGATGTGCGCCCATAATTGAAACACCGATCTTAATGTGCACAAAGACAGAGAAAAAAGAGGTACCACTGCTTAGTGGAATGCAGGACTCATCGTGACCTTTACATACTAAATCTGGTGTAATAGGACACATTGTGCACAAGTGGATTCAGTGGCCGTATTTTGTAACGAATACTTTCATTTTCCCTTCTCTTTCCTGTTGGTCATTCGCTTGCACAAAGCCACGAACATTGGCTACTCGGCGGGTTGGATGATATGAATAGAACAGGGCCGGTATGATGTGAGGTTTCCTTTCGTTATATTTTATTCCTTATCGTGCACTCTTCACTGTCGCCTCATCTAGGTGATAACGTGGGCGGAACGCCGCTCAGACCACTGACGACGAGCGAAAGCAATAGCATGGGAATACACCGTCCCACTATACCGGCTGAGGGCGTGAATCCACCAAACTCATCTTAAGTGAGTGCCATCCGCGATTGGCAGTTACTGCTGATGTTGTCTCTTTATGACGCCTATAGCTATCATGTGTTGTGGACGCCCAACCACTGGCCAGTTCGGAAACTCTTTTCCGAAAGCGAAGTTTCGTGAATACTGGCCGAGGGCCCGTATTTACAAAAACCTCTTACGACAAAATTGGTCGTAGGGAAAAATCCCAGCCAATCCTGATGATGTACATATTGTTAACGAAGGCAGATTACTCACCGCAATGAACACCTATGACGCTCTGCCTTTATGTCCCTTTATTCATCCGCGTGCCTTTCGCGCTTGTTTAGTCATTCTTAACCTGCGTGAATTTCTCCCAAGAATCAGTAGGAAAGAAATGCTTACGAAATACCGCCCCAGCGCGCCGATTCAAACAAACGTAGTTCCATTTATTAATTTTTCTTCATTCCTGGGATCCGTACTAAAGAAATTCAAAGAAAAGAGACAAAAGGCCTGTCATACGACAGCTTGACCGGGTCCATGCACCCGCGCAGATGCTAGCAGAGTGTTAAATAAGTATGTATTAATGAGATAAATTGCAAAACATAATACGCATAAACCAAGTAGATACAGAGGTAACATAATGATTGACATTGATCACAATGCTAGGCCTCAAAAGCTTTGCAGAAGAAAATAAACCTTGCAGTACACAGTAACAAAAATCGTAACAGATTGTTCAAAACATAATTAGGGAAATGCAGTTCAATATCTCGTTGTGTGATACAACATATATCTATGCCTAAGCATAGCAAGTCCTCTGAGGATGTGAAGTCGCTGAACTATCGCTCCAACAGCAGAAAGAAAAAAAGTAATTTGCAAGTAAGAAAAATAAACCCCAGGGCGCATCTGAGAATAAGGAACGCATCGGGGAATTGCGCTTGGTTGTTGTTATATTTTTCATTTCTCTCTCTTTTTTTATCATTCTCTTTTCTGTCGGTTTCTACCAGTCTTTCGATGCACCGGGGCGCATTGTGTCTCTCGTGGCAGGGACTCATGAAGCGCTAGTTGGCAGGTAGGTGAGGACAAGCGAACATCTGCCACGCCGGATTACCGTTATATAGATATTTGCTTCCCACGATGGAACTCGGAGAGCTTGTCCACCGAGAACCCCGGTTTGGCGGAGGAAAATGACCGGTCGTCAGCAGCACGTGGCTGGACCTCGCGAGCACTGAAATGGAGAGCAGCAGCTAGTGCCTGGATTAAGCGGTAAGCGGTAGGTGTGGACGCTAAGGAAACGCTCATCGATTACAACTTCGTCCGATGTGCAGCCGTGGCGGCACGCCACGCGCGTAAAGTTGCGCGCCAGGTACAGAAGGGAGCAATCGAACATGAGCTTCCGCGGGTGCGATCACGCCAGCCTATTCCGGACACCTGCCATTCGCGCAGCGAGTTCGCACGTCGCCGAGACCACTGAGCCCGTCAAGGGCCACTGGCTCCCCATCCCACGCACAGCCCTCATGTCTCTGTGTGAACGCGCCGCACCTCCTTGTGCGGCCATCATTTTGTAGGACTTGAGCTTTCTCTGTCCTCGAGACGGAGTAGGCACTTACCTGACGATGCCGGATGAGCCAGACGAAGAAACGACAAAGAAAAGTTTAGGAGGAGCGCGTTCAGATATTTATACTCTTCCAGTTGGTGGAATACTGCACGCGAAAATGTTATGCGTAAGTCTCATTTCTCATCTTCGAATGCCACGGTGTTCCTAAAGAAGCTGTCTTGGCGGTGTTGAACTCTCTTTTTGTTGTTCAGTACAGCTTTTTCAGCCCTCTATCAGTGAAGTTTTAAGGGGGCCTCACGGAACATTTCGTCATGGTGGATAAAGAAGGGGTGCCTTAACATAAAGCTATTCCAAACTGCTTCTATTCCGTTTCTGCCATCTGCCTTCCACGATTGGTGAAAAATATATCGGGCTACCACCACTTGGCCTGCCTGTCACTCGACATCACGAAAACCGCAGGCACTCCTCATCTGACATGAGGTGTTCCCACTGAATATGCATGATTTGACCGAACAAAAGAAAAATAATTATTTATGATTCCCCATCTTTTTTGCCAACATCTCATCGCTATTAGTCAAAATATTTCGGGCTGTGCCCACTTCGCCTCTCTGTCACGCTACGTCAAAAAACCGCGAAAACACCACAGCGTTTAGGTGACGTTTCCGCATTAAGCGCGCATAATATGCAGAACAAAACTTTTTATTTTCGAAATAGCTGGAGACTACCCCGTTCTTAAAGGAAAAAAGATGTCATGACCACCGATTTCTCTGGTACTGTCTACTCGGAGCTGCCCGTGAGAATTAATTTACGCGCATTGGCGTGTAATTAAAATTTTACATGGCAGTATAACCTTGTGTAGGCATTTTGAGGTGTATACGACATCGCTCTGTCAACTTTTCTTCGCTGATGATCCGTTTTAATGCCGTTTTTAACCTTCCGTTGCGAGCCAGCCAAGCAAAAGCGCGCCAATCGCAGACGCCGCCAACACCCCCCTTATCAGGTTAACTACTTTCTCTGCGCTAGCTGTGCCCCAACGAAACCCTCTCTACTTATGTATGCTGCTTGTCTCTTGTCAGCCAATTAGACGCGAAAAACCTGTCAAGGTAGGCCGTGCTATTTGCTTTGAAAGCATGCAAAAGTGGCCTCTCACACACGAGGAGAGTGTTTGATTGGGCGGTTCAAAAAGAAGTCGCAGTTTCGCCTGAAAGGCCAAACATCTATTGCGATAGCAAATTAGTGGATAGCTAGCTATACGAAGTAAAGATACTAGTTTTATCGGCCGTATAAGCTTGGAAACATAGGCATACATACTACACTGACAAGCATGGTGTCGCGCGCGCACAAGCAAATATGAACACATCCAACCCAATGACCACGGAAACACGTTGTCAAAACGATCTAGTGAAAAATAGCGGCAGCAGCACCGTGCGAACTGAGCTTCGTGCGGCGTCTGCCATCAACGCACACTCAACCGCGATGGACTCTGTCCCCGCCACAGATGGCTTTCAAGCTTTAAAAAAAACGTATCTTTATTTCCTCGGTATATTGGCCAAGTCAGACCATAGCCCTGTGTCTCCTGTAGAGAGATGTGAATGGGGAAATAACGAAAGTGGAAAAGGCGGTGGTCTCATCTTGCTTTATAATATAGACAGCGATTTCGTAATTATGGCAGTAACGTGTGAAAGTACAAGGTATTTTTTTCTGACAGAAAAAAAGAGGCAATGGCACAAAGATACTGCACCAGCTGCTCCTTGTCTCACGAACAGGTGGTGCAGTTAAACATAGTTTTTGTACTTTCTTGAACAGAGTTTGTGTGGAACATCGAGTTGAAAAAGGTCATGCAGAGAACTAAATAACATTACATTCTGCTAGTCAAAGCAACACAGCGGCATTGCGAAGAAACTATCAAGGCAACCATTTGAATAAAAATGGCGATATCACATAACCCACCGCGGTGGCTTAGCGGCTATGGTGTTGCGCTGCTAAGCGCGAGGCCGCGGAATCAAATCACGGTCGCGGCGGCCGTATTTCAATGGGTGCGAAATCGCAGAAGCGCCCGTGTCCCGTGCAATGAGGGCACGTTGAAGATTCCCTGGTGGTCAAAACTAATCCGATGTATGAGGCGCTATGGCGTGCCTCATAATGAAATTGTAGTTTTGGTACGTAACCCACCAGAATTCAAATTAATACTACATAATATACCAGGCGGCAATATCAATAAATATTATATTTTTTCTGGACAACAATGAAGCAGAACCCATCTCACGATGACTGTGGACGTAATGCGTTGAGCATGGAATCAACATAGCTACATGAGGCATTGCCACCGTCGAAACGAGTGATATATGAGGCGTGTACTGCACTCGACGCCATTTAACGCAGCCGCCGCGATGCCTGCGCGTCACCTCCGAAATGCATCGAGCGCCAGTGCATGCGAGCGCTGAGAAACGCGCCATGCAACAACCGGGTTCCTGTCTTGAGCTTCTCTCTGGACCCGCTGTGCCATCTAGTGGCATTGCCGAGGAGTCCGCGCGTGGCCTGCGAAACGAGAAGCATGGCGCGCCGGTGCGCCATGCTTCTCAAATTGTCAAATTGAGACAACTTTCAAATTGTCAGCGTGCCTGGGAACGCTGACAATTGTTCTCTCGCTTGCCGCACCCTCAGTGGCACACACACAGTGACCAAAGTTGGCCATACCCAGAGCATTCGTAGCGCATCTCGCTAAAGCAATCGCGTGAAATGTGTTCATTGAAAAGCGGCACATATCCATTACATTTGCGGCGCAGCCTGCTAAAGGGCCTGCTTGCTTTCCTTGAGGAACCCTTCTGACGTAGGGTTACATCTCGCTCATCATTGGAGAAATTTGAGATATTCTTTGTTTAAACTGGCGTGTCCCACGTATTTCAATTTGGCGAATCGGCTCGGTGACTTTCATCATCTCTCAGCGTGGACGTTCTAAGGTGGCTGCTAGATCTATCCGATGGACATGCCCGACTGATCACGTGACTGCTGGACTGCGTACGGTGCGGCTGCAGGAAGCCTTCACCCGATTGGCTTCCGAAACACGGCGATGGTGTTTTCGGGGCTCTTCCGCACCGAAAACATCCGTGCAGATGAACACTACCGGGGCGCCCTACTCTATAAAAGGAACGGGCGTAGCGCCGAGTACGCATCGCCTGACGTTCACCGCGCCATTTCCCGTTCACCGTGAGTCATAAAAGGCGGGAAAACGAAAAAAAAATATGGGGTTATTCGTGCCAAAACCACTTTCTGATCATGAGGCACGCCGTAGTGGAGGACTGCGGAAATTTCGACCACCTGGGGATGTTTAACGTGCACCTAATCTAAGTACACGGGTGTTTTCGCATTTCGCCTCCATCGAAATGCGGCCGCCATGGCCGGGATTCGATCCCGCGACCTCGAGCTCAGCAGCGGAAAAACGAAAGATGGGTCGCCTATGCCACCTTGAAATGTTCGCACTAGCTGGGCCATGGTGTCATGGATTAGAACAGTGTTTCTGTGGGACAAATCAACAAAGTCGGAAGGCGATTCTAGCTCCAGTTGAAGTCGATGGATGATGAAACCTTCCTGAGCGAGTTCGACGTGACATATGGGCAGGGTCACTGCACACCGCGTTTTATCGCGTCGCTCTCGTGTGAGAGAAACAGGAGGAGCGCCGGACCAACATCTTTTTACAGCCCTGTTTTCGGAATGGGCCAACATTTTGAAGTATGATGAAGTACGTGCTAATTTATTTTAAATAATTTTCGTGATTTAGCATGTCAAAACTACGATCCCATTATGAGGCATACCGTTATGGGGGAAGCGCGTCCGTGGCGTAATATTAGAGTAGGAATGGCTACAGTATCAGGCTTCTGTGCTAGATGTCCGCTCTTCGACTCCGGCCGTTGGATAATTATATTGATTTCTTTATTTTAAAAAATCACAATTATGCCATGAGGGCGATCGAGACAATGAATCCGATAGCAACATGCTAGAATATTACAAGAAGTTAGCCTCGTAGCTTCAGTGGCAGTATGAATTGCAGTAAACATAATCTGGCTAAGTAAACACCCATGACGTGAAGTCTGCAGACACACATGGACAGAAAGAACCCAATAACTGCGAGCAGCATCAGCTGGAACGAGGGGGCCCTGTCGGCGTTGTCGCCATTCCTCGGCCTCGCTTTCCCGTACTGCGGCATGACCACGGCGGGCACGATGTGTGCGTCCGCTTCACGCTTTTGAATTGCAAGGTTTCGTCGGTGTTGCCGCTTCTCCGACGCTAAGCGGCAACACCGTGCTGCTGCGTGCGCCGCACACGCAGCAGCACGTTGTTCCTGCGTCTGGACCACGGAGTGGTCTTGACGCGCATACGGACCCTCCTTGCTTTAGTGCGATTAGTGTCCAAAGGAGCTTCTCACCTGGCGTTCCGACAATTAACACGCGGAGGCCTGTTTTGCGCATTGTGAGGGACGCGGTGCTTCGCTGCAGAAACACCGCACCGACAGGTGCTACCATGGCTACTACGTGTGAGAAATGATGGCACACGCTGGAATGGTCTGCATAGCTGTGTTGCAGTTTGTTGCAGCCAGCAAAGCTGTCTAACCTGAGGTCTTAGGATACAGCTGATTCTGTGCACCAGTGTGTGAGACTGCATGGAACACGAACTCACTACACATATTTCGCGACCTGGAGTTCAAAATCTGACGCAAAGAGAAAGCGTACAGTTATTCTGAGTAATGTTCCTCAGAATACGTAACAGAATATTTAAAAATTTGCAATTTTATGTGTATATATTGAAGGCGACAAAAGATCGCATGGAGTGCTCACATAATTGATATTGTCATAAAACGCGCCAAGCGGTTCCACGCACTGGCTAGCACGCGGGAAAAGCTTGAAGAGACGCTAAAGGCAAATATTAAGTCAAGGTAAAGTGATAGATTAGTAATCACAGAGCTTTGGTAAACAAGAAATCAACTTAAATGCCGGACACAATTAGAGACACCGCCGTGACATTCAAATTCTAGCCCGATGACGAAGGTACTCCTTATTGTAATTCTGTCACTAGCACTGAAGCGCTCGTAATAAACAAGATAACTGTATTGAACAATAAGAGGAAAGAAAATGATTCTTGTCCAGTTCTATTTGAGTTTAGCAAAAAAAAAGAACTCAATGACGCTAACCTTGACAACGACGCGCGGGCGGTCGAAAAGTTTCGTTTTCTCCTTTCTGCCCCGCCCGCGTTTTCGCGTTTCAGTAGTTTTGTTATCCCGTAGCGCTGCGCCGGTTTTGCTGACTTGCGAAATACGCATAAACTGCAGTTAGCAGGGAATGCCACGTCCATCTGATGACGCGGGATTCCAGAACAGTCCAGGCCACTTGACTAAGAGTAGCGGCGAATCCAACGCTCCGTCTTGACTCAGTTTCCCCATGCCCTCGCGTTTGCGTTTTGCGCAGAAAGCTGCAGCGCTGTTTTTGGGGCGCCTTCTTACTCCCCGAAGGCAGCAAGTGGTGATGGCGTATGGCACGTCGGCACTCCCCGGATGAGTGGCGGGAGATTTTCGGACCGTTCAGACACAGTTTTCTCGTAGACTAAGTCTTTTCTTCGCACGAAAGAAGCGCTGCTAGCTTTCTGGTACGTTATTTTATTAGTCTCCGTCGACTTAGTATTTGCCTTTAGTGTGGCTTTGAGGATGTTCTATGCCGTCTTCTGGGGTATGCGTCCGTGGTCTAATGGTTAGAGCATCGAGCTGCTGTGCTAGGGGCATTCGAATCTTGTCGTCGCACAACGTTACTATATATATATATATATCTATATATATATATATATATATATATATATATGGTACGTCGCAGCGACATGTGAGTAGAATTAGGCCCACATTTTTAGGCTGTACTATCACCGGGATCGGCCCACGATAAGAGGCTAGAAGAACGTATTCGAGGAGGAAAGGGGTGATCAGCTGGCTAAGAAATACGTTGCCTTTACTATTTGTGCGAATAAAGAGAATGACCTAACATTCTAACGGAACACAGCACCCAACCATGCGAGATTCAGAGCTTTCTCCACGCAGAAACAGGCTACGTACGTAAAAAATGCTTCGAAATCTGATAACACCAATATACAGGCGCTAGACCTGAGAGAGAAAAATAAAATAAGGCAGATTTTGCCCTTTATTTTCCATGTTAGTAATTATACATTTCTCACGAAATATATGAAAACGAGAGTATTGAAAGAATACTGAGCAATTCTAAACTAATTTATTGTCGCTCTTCAGTGCTTCTGTAAAAATTAAAATTAATTACGTATCTCGTCTGGTTCTATCAAGGAAATATTCCTGTTGACAATGTCACTTTTCTGTCACCAGATGCTCACAATTTATTTGCGCTGGTGAGAAAAAGGTATTGTCCATGCGGCAGGCTTACATGGTTGAAACGTAGGTTTACAACAAAACCAAGCCATGTGGCTCTTGCAGAAACCACTGCATGTAAGCAGAAACGCTGCTCTATATTCAGAGAAAAGTGCTTTGTTTGCTGTACCCGGTTAGTGCCCTGGTCTGGCTGGGCTGCCAACGAAATAAATTAACTTACTTGCTGTCATGCAGATGCGAAAAAATGAAACCATCCCGCTTCTGCGGTTTCTATTTAACACATGCCTAACTTGAGTCGTATCTTGTTCCTACCTGCGCAGTTCTTTTTCCATAATTTTGTCGAGCTTCGCTGTTTTTCTGCACGCAGACAAGCATAGGGCGTGGAGTCCTGCAACTGATGGTGAGATGAGAGGAAAATTGATTTTGTGAAAAAAAAAAAGATTAAAAGAAATGTGTGACGCTCTGCAGCATGATGCTCTGCTACTGAACATGCTGTCAGGGACTTTATTCCAGACCACCGCAGGCATCTTCCTTCTACCGGAATACTTTAGGTCAATAATAACATTTGTACGCATTATAGTGCCCAAGATGGCGGAAATTTTTCTTAAGCCTTCCACTGCAGCATCTCTCGTAGTCAAGATACTTTTTTAGCAGGTCAAGGATTACCGGTGCACCATTGCAGTTCAGTTGTATTTAAAGCGTCTTAACGTTTAATAGTTATGAGGAGTCTAGTGGTAAGCTGACAGGCAGGAATTCTGGGCGTGGTAGCGTGCTGAATATCAACACATCTGTCTGCACTTGATACCGCAAGTAAATCAATTCAAGTACCTGATGGCCTAAAGAGAGTTATCTTCAAGAAACCTTCTTCCTCTGTGCAAACGAGTGTTATTCATTTTCAGCAGCACTTGCTTACAGAAATTTGCGCAAAAAGGTGCAATGTTATCGTAATTTACACAACAGGCTGTCAAGTGAAAAGACACTCCTTGTTTTCTCTTTCAGGTCAGTCGGATTTCATCAGCACTATGTTTACATCTACTACAAACTCCGGAGGCGATTCTTTGAGACTGATCACTCATTTTTCCATCTGTAATAGAGACCATGCACTTGGTCTAAGCATTCAGCGGTGTAATTTGTGCTGTCAATAAATTGGTGTTCCACACAGAGCTCATTCAGCATATAACCGTTTGCTTTCACAGAGGATATAAAAAGAGACGCCTGGGTGCATGTGTTTACAAGTTTTGTTCAATCCAAGCGAATATTCTCACGCTCCACGCATTCAAACGCAAACAAAGGGGACAGTAAGATACGCGTGAAATTACGAGGGCCACAATGAATGTGTTTGTAATGCAAAGGAGGAGCATGTTTGATGACGAGAATGTGAATTAGGAGCCGCTACCATGGTCGGACGCCTTTCAATGAACGGTGCTTTGTGCGCAAGAGTTGGCCCCGCAAGTTTGACTATGCAAGTTTGTACCGCCCCTGGCAACCCAAGTAATAATGCTTCTTTACACGCTGGAACACTTCTCCACACATCTTTCAGCCCCGTTAGTCACGCGTCTTCGAAGTTTTCCCGGTCTTAGCAGGTCGGCGTGAAAAATTACCGTGTCTGAGCCGTTGTCAGGTGAATTCAGTGCATGTTTTGCATACGACGTGAAATGAGAGCTTTCTTATTATCTGCTGCATTATCTGCTGCATTATGTGCTGCATTATGTGCTGACCTAATATAAATTTTACTGTCGAGAAGCTCAACAACTACAAATTAAGTTTTCACATTAAAGGGGAGTATGGCAGCGCGATTCAAAGACGGGACAAGAGAAGACACAAAGGGACACACACAGCGCTGTGTGTGTCCCTTTGTGTCTTCTCTTGTCCCGTCTTTGAATCGCGCTACCATACTCCCCTTGAAGATGCATTACCAACAAGCCCACATTGCAACCCTCGTGAACTTCACATTAAAGGTTGCTTCCAATTACTAATCACAAAAACTTTGTTTTTCCTTCAGCTAGGTGGAAGATCCAGGCGTACGAGGCTTATTTCTCAGGCCAGCTTCCATTAATTTGGCACCTAAGTCTCCTTTCTGTCCAATTCAATAGCGAACATTTCCGTAATGCTTAAATGTTTTTCTGTGGCGCAAGAATGGCCTGGTTTACGAAATTGAAACGTAGAGTATCAGCTAATTCGCACATCTGAGGAGCACAGTTAGTTGGATCGTCAGAGCTGTTGGTTTTTAGAGAAAATTGGAACCCTGCTAAGAGTAGCATGGAAACTTTGTAAGTCGCCTATAGTAAAGCTGCAAAAAGTATCCTGTAATCCAGAACAAATCGCCAGTAATCACACACTCTGTCATAATGTGCTCGGTCATTTTCTAATGCTACAGTATTCTCGATTAGCCATCAACAAAATTGAGTCGATGCTGGGCTATATAATAAAGCTCAGCACCAACTGCCTGCTCTAGAATTCTGTTGTTCCACACTGGTGTACATAAACATGCGTGTTCAACGTAACGCAAAAGAAACAGCTGAAATGTTACTATCTTGGAAAGCTGCGTGTTGTAATCCGCCTGCCGATCAACATTCGCGCCGGAGAATTATACGTATAAGTAGTACGCGCCTTCACATCTTAGAGTCATCCCTGAGGCTCAAACAAAAGAGCTGCGCGGACGGAGTTCTTTAGAAGATTGCTTTCACTTACTGCCCTACATCAAGACGCGCGTCTTCCTCCTCAAATTTTGAAACCTTTAGAGATGGCCTTCATAAGATTTCAAAACCACTCACAGGTGGAACAAATACTAAAGTCCAGGATGCAGAGACAGTGGCCACAGTTTCCCGCAAAAGCAAGACCAAGTATGCATTGCTTATGTACGCAGCATTGGATTCCATTACAGGACGCATAACAGGATGAGCTGTCAACGTACGGCAAATATAAATACGGGCTGCAGCATGACCCTGAACCCAGAGGGGGTCGGTGTGGCCGGGAACCGAGCGCGGTACGGTACGCAACATTATGTATGCTTCATCAACCACATCAAAGCGATCAAATGACTCGACATGATTCCAGAAATAGGTATTATTGCCTGTTACGAAAGTTTAACAGTTAAAAGACATGTATAGCTAGATGTGGCGGTGTGCTGGATTCCTTGAAGCGCCGGCGTCAACGAAAATCAGGTCGTGATTGCATTGGTGAGGTAAAATTCGGGTGACCGCTTGGCTGCGACATGCAAGGTCGTGCCCGCGTATGGCAAATTTGTTGAAGCCTCACGAATGACATTGTATAGCCTGTGGAGATATGATGACCGCTTATGTAAAAATGGAAGAAACACGTGGTCTGCTTATGGTTATCTAATACTTGTTCAAATAGTAAGAAAAATAAAACAGAACAAACCAGAAGCATATGCTAAGCGTCTGAGTTGTATTCTTGACGACTACGTGTCATATACATTTTTCGTGACTCTCTGTGACTCGCGATTCAAACTTTGTACCGATGGCTATATACTCAAAAGGCACTCTTAGTCTTTATTTCCCTAATGAGCTAACAAACTGGGCAAGTGTACAGCCAAGTAGGCGCACTTCTCCCTTTTAAGCTGAGAAGAATTCATTACATGTACTCTAAAGCACTTGGTCGATCGACTCTTTTCTTTTGGTAGTTGGTTTCGTTGCACAACGCTTGCGCTGATGTTGGTGCATGCTTTACAGGAGCTAGGTCCGATGAAGTGGACGCAGTGCCGAAAAGGAAGGAACTTGTTTCCTTTGTCAAAGAGCAAAGAGAGCAACCACAAACATCAGTAAATTCTATATAGAATGAAGCGAAAATTGTAAACTATCAAAACAAAAACTTTATAGCGATGTTCCATCTCTCTTAACAACTTTAGTCGGGTATAATATCGTCAGCGTATTTTTCAAAATTAACAGGCATACAGAGTACGCATCTAAGGTATAATAAACGGCAGCAAATGTAATTCAAACTGTTCAGTTTCATAAGCAATGTTGACTTTGGCATAATGACATAAACCAATGTAGGTGTAAAGACCATGGTGGAATATATGAACTATTAGAGTTTCTTTCTTGAAATGTATGATACGACAGCTATACAATGACCAAAGAGAAGCACGTCCGCTCCCGTCGGCGACCGCAGCGCCACCCCGTGCTTCTCATCGGCTCCTGCTATTATGCCAATTAACGCACTGTTAATTTACAGTTACCGCGATATAAGTGGTACCAAAGTGTGCGCGAAGGTGCGGGGCATCGGCCGGTACCAGTTTTGACCAAGCGGCACGTGATTCTCTCGATTTACGAGGACTTTTCTCTGGTGCGGTGCGGACTTTTCGCTAAGCCTAACGTAGGCCTACCAAGAGTACGGCCACCGGTGGCGACAGGCGCGGCCGCTAGGCCTAACCTGGTGACAAGTGCGACCAAGATGGCGTCCAAAATGGAAGTTACTGGGAGACAACATGGCGTCAGCGCCGAGCATCGGCAGTCTCGGCGGGCGCACGCGCATTGAAGTTCACGGAGGGGACATTACACTAGAAGAAGCCGAAGGCTGGTGACGGCGGCTGAAGTCATGACGGCGGCTCGAGTAACGAAGGAAGAAGCCAAAGCAGACACCATCTGCACGAACGCGCAGTAAAACATCGTGTTCAGCACCCCGGATGAGAGGCGTGCCACGCTGTACTCTAAGGTCAAAGCCCTTAACATAGGAGGCAGGACATACGAAGTCAGCGCCTACCGAACGGCCTCAGACGGCACGGTCAAGGGAGTCATCCGAGGCATAGCCGTAGACGACACCCCGGAGGAGATAGCCGAAAACATCGTGAACCCGTGCAACCCCCTAGCGGTGGAGGCGCGCAGATTCGGCAATACAACCACGGTGATAGTACTCTTCGCAGGACAGAAAGTACCGAACTACGTCAACTATGGCTCGATATTAGTCAGGTGCGGGCTTTACCGCAAGCACTTTCACGTGTGCAGGCAATGCGGCAAGGTCGGCCATAGAAGAGACGTATGCCCGAGTCCCAACACCAGAGTGTGCTTCGGCTGCTGAATCGTGAACCCCAGCGAGGATCACAAACGCGAATGCAAGCCCAAGTGCAAGCTCTGCGGGGGACAGCATCCAACGGGCGAGAGGGAATGTAAAAACAAGTACACAATGCCGTACGTGGTCAAAAAACGGCGATGGGAACGCAAGATGGAAGCCATGCAGCAACAACCGGATCCGGAAAGCTTTTCGCCGCTGCGAGCGCCGTCTGCCGAGAGACCCCCGCGGGGAATCGAGGCAGCGCGACAGCAGCCGCAAGAGGGACAACAGCAAGGGAGGCAGGAGCGCCAGCCGCCACAGGCCGTCGCAGTCGAGGGAGAGAGTCGCCTGGGCCGACGCAGTCAAGGCAAACATGGTAGAGAAGAGCCAACCACCGGCGCAAAACGCCGCGAAGAAGATCCAAGAAGAGAACGGGGTGGTGAAAGCCCTGAGAGACGATAACGAGAAGCTAAAGCGGAGAATCGCCGAACAGGACGCAACCATCAAGAAAATCAACGAGAAGCTAACGACATTAATTGCGATGCAGCAATTAACGAGGAAACACGAAGAGATAACCGAGGACGAACCAGAGGTCGAGGTGGACCCGAGAGCCACGAAAGCGGCGGGACCGGCTCCCAAGAGGAGAGCCATAGAGGGCGCCAAGGAATGAAAGATAATGGAGAGAATCGAAAAACAGGACGACAGACTCAACCGTCTTGAGGCGACCAGCAAGGTAACCAATGAACGCCTCACTGCGCTCCCACAAACGGTACAGCAGATGACAACGAACATACAGAGCACGATCCAGAACATGATGGCGCAGATGCAAGCACAGCTGCAGACGCAGATACAGGCACAAATACAAGGTATTGAAGCACAGATCATCGCCAAACTGCAGCAATCATGGACGGGACAGCACGTACAGCAGCATCCACACGGCCAGTGAGAGACCTCTTGGTCTGGCACTGGAACTGCAATGGCTTTACCGGCAAGAGAGCGGTGCTGCAGCAACACTTGCAGCAACTAACGAGGAAACCAGACGTCATAATGATTCAAGAAACACACAGCAAAGAGACGCCGAGACTACCGGGCTACCGGTCGCACGACAGCCCGCCGAGCAAAAGGGACACGTCCAAGGGCAAGGGCAGAGGGGTCTGCACCTTTGTTAGAAAAGGGATCAGCTTCCTGGAACACGAATTGATCGGCAGAAGCGCCATCGAACACTGCACGGTGGAAGTAATCACGGGCAAGAAGAGGAAGGAGAGCACTTTCCTGGTGAACGTCTACAGCAATCCGTCCCACCGACAACAGAAGTTCAAGGCACTATTCCACAAGGCGAGTTCAGTCGCGGGGAGCAATACGCTCGTAGTGTGCGGAGACTTTAACGCTCCGAGCCAAGACTGGGGCTACCACAGAACGACGGTCAAGGGGAGAGAGCTGATGCAAGACGCCACCGACGTGGGACTGAACCTAATCACGGATCCGGCCTTTCCCACCAGGATCGGCAATCGGTTGCGAGAGACACTACTCCGGACCTTACCTTCGTCAAAACCGACGGAGCATCGAGAGAAGCGAAATGGAGAAACACTGGCCAAGGGCTGGGCAGCGATCACTACATCGTGGAGGTCGTCGTACCACTCGAAGGCCAAGGCAACACCGGCATAAGGAAGCATCGCATTACCGACTGGGACACCTTTCGATAGGCGCTACCTGCGGAGCAACTCGACATTACGGACATCGAGCAATGGGCGGCCAACGTCGTTGAGACGACGGAAGGAGCCACCAAAGAGCTGGAGACGGACGAACGGATAGACAAGATGGACACTCGGCTGGCCCACCTGATAGAAGCCAAGCAGTCCATAAAGGCGAGGTGGCAGAAGCGACGAACCAACCGAAGTCTAAGGAAGAAGATCGCCGAGCTCAACAGGCAGATCGAGGTCCACTGCAGGGTGCTATGCACCCAACAGTGGAACGTGGCCTGCAGCGAAGCCGACGGACAGATGCACAAAGGCAAGACGTGGAACATGCTGCGGCACCTCCTCGACGAAACCAAGACTAAGGGCCACGAACACAACAACCTGACCAGGATCCTACACAAGGCAATCTGCGAACACGGGGAGGACGAGGTCAAGCGGCGCTTGCACGCCAAGTACCTACCGACCACCCCCACGGAAAGACACCTGGATTACCAAGGCCACGAAAACGAGACGCTAGATCGAGACATCCAGACGTGAAAAGTCAGAGTTGCCCTGCAGGATGTCAATGGCAGGTCCACCGCGAGTCCCGATCGAGTGACTAACAGAGCACTGAAGAACTTCAACAAAGCGGCCATCGAAACGCTCACGAACTTCTACGACAAGTGCTGGCAAGAAGGAAGGCTGCCCAAGCAATGGAAAGCAGCCAAGACGATCCTCATCCCCAAGCCTGGCAGGCCGCCCAACATAGAGAACCTCAGGCCGATCTCGCTCACTTCGTGCGTGGGAAAAGTCCTCGAGCACGTTCTCATGAACAGGTGGCAGCGTTGCCTGGAAGAATCGGAGCTTTACCCAAATTCCATCATCGGGTTTCGGAACAAGCTCGGGACGCAAGACGCCATGATCTTACTGAAGAACGAGATCATCGACGATACGACGGGCACCAAGGACAACGGAGCCATACTCGGGCTGGACTTGCAGAGCGCCTTCGATAAAGTGAGGCACTCGGCTATCCTGACCCAAGTACCCAGGCTAAACATGAACAGGAGGACATACCAGTACATCAAAGACTTCCTGACGGAACGGACCACCGAAATCTGCGCGGGAGACCTGCAGCTCGAAGAGAAGAAGCTGGGCAGCGTCGGAACTCGGCAGGGCTCGGTGATCTCCCCGCTACTCTTCAACCTCGTTATGATCAGGGTGGCCAACCGGCTAGAAAGAGTAGCGGGAGTCCGGCACACCATCTACGCCGACGACGTTACGCTATGGGTACCGGGAGGAAGCGACGGACACATCGAGACAACGCTGCAAGAAGCGGTCAACGCCATCGAGGAGCAGCTGGACGGGTCTGGACTCGTTTGCTCTCCGGCCAAGTCAAAACTGCTGGTGATTCCAGCAACAGGAGCGGGCAGGAAAAGAAAGAATATGGAAGTCAAGTGCGAACGTCCCAAGATCACGGTCAAGACGGCGGGAGGACAAGTAATACCGGAGGTCGAGAAGATTCGAGTGCTCGGGCTGCTCAACCAGCGAAACCAAGTCAATGGTGAAACGGTCAACAAGCTCGCGGGCGAAGCGGCCGCGGCAATGAAACTCATCAAGAAGGAGGAGAACCTGACTAGGCTCGTACAATCCTTCGCAGTTAGCCACATAACGTACGTGGCCGCCTTCCACAACTGTAGGCCGAGCGAACGTAACAAGATAGACGCCACCATACGCAAGGCATATAAGGCGGCACTCGGTCTCCTCGGAAGCACGAGCACCGAAAAATTCATGGCGCTGGGAGTCCACAACACGCTGGAGGAAATAGCCGAAGCACAGAGAACGACGCAACTCGAGCGCCTCTCTGAAACGAGAACCGGAAGAGAGATCCTGCGGGACCTTGGCCTCGAGCCGAGGGAAGGCAAGCAGCAGAAAGACGTACCTATACCGGATAGCATCAACAGAAAGCTCAGGGTCTGTCCAATCCCGAGGAACGTGAACCCCGAGCACAACAAGGAGCGGAGGTTGGCGAGGGCCAGGGCTCTCGTGGACCTCCACGCCAGAGAAGAAGGCGCCATCTACGTGGACGCGGCGGAGTATCGAGGGAGCAGCGACGCAGACGCGGACGTGGTTGTCGGGGAATCGACGGGTGCAACGAAGACTGCGGCGAGCGTCCGGACTCGAGAAGCGCACCGGGCGGAGGAGGTGGCCATCGCCTTGGCCGTCTCCGACCCCGGATGCACTACAGTGTTGTGTGACTCTAGAACGGCAGTGAAGAACAACGCCTAGGGTAGGGTATGTAGTGAGGCCACGCGCATACTGCTCAAGGCCGAAGACATCGGACGCAGAAGTGCTGTGGTGATCAAGTGGTTTCCGGCCTACATGGGCAGTGACGTGTCGGAACGCGGGAACGTGAATCACAATGAGACGGCCAACTCGGCCGCGCGAGGACTAACCAACTGCGCAGCTGCAAGCACGGCCGACTCGGAGTGTTGGTCGCGCTACAGTGCCAAGGACAAGATGACCACCTTCAACAAAATAGTGAAGTAGTACAGACTAAACAGACAGACTATGCCGCCACCTCACCCGGGGCTTAACCGGAAGGAGGCAGTGTTATACAGACAGTTACAGACTATATGCCCCTGCTCACCACGGTGCTAGCTAAGCACGTGTGTCCGAACGTGTACACGAGTGACGTGTGTAGACCTTGCGCGAAGGAGAGAGCCACCGCGGCTCACATCCTTTGGGACTGTAGCGTAAATCTGCGAGAAGCCAGCGAGAAGACGACGATCCCGCCGCAGCTAGAGGCTGCAACAAGGAGCTATGATCAAGAGGCACAACTCAAGGCCGTCCAGCAGGTCTCGTCAGCTCTAGAGAGGCAGCGACCGCGCGAAACCGAGGAGAAGGGGGGCAGCACCCCAAGGAAGGGGGCGGTGGCCCTCTCGGACCCGCGGAAGTAGCGAGGGACCAAGACCTCGAGGAGTACAACGCACGAGACTGACGTAGCGGCCGCGTCGCGGTAAAAGCTTCTCCTCCCTGCGTGGAGAGAGCCTAACCGATTCTGCAGGCATTTTCAATAAAGTTGTTCTCTCTCTCTCTCTTTCAGCAAACATAGATTCTCACCTTCTTAATCAGTTAAATTAACTATTATATCGTATTATTATGCAGCTTCTGTAATTCATCAGTCAGGAAGATTCTCACCAATGCTTTGTCTTTTGCAATTATAAAGCAGTCTTCGGAGAGTTGACTCTTTGCACTACATCGCAGATCACTTCGTAGGCATGAGACAAATTCACCATTGGGCAGTTAAAAAAAGTGAAGGAGTCCGTAGTTCACTTGCCACAGTGGCTAGTGGCTATCGTGGTCTGCTGCTGAGCAAGATGTCGTGGGTTTGATCCCGCCGTATAAACAAAAAAAGTATCATATGCCCCATATCTAATAAACCCTTATAGACGTATAGAGGTCCCACTATATAAACCAGTACATTACCCTGTATGATACGGGGACACACTTGCTATAATATATGGGAACATACGGGTTTTTATGTGGGACTCCCATACCTTCATGCAAGATAATTGGATATGGGTATCGTGGTTTTTTTGTTTTTATAGGGCTGCTACAGTGGCCACACTTCCGATCAGGGCGAAATCTAGAAACTCTCGGCTCATGTATTTTGGATGCACGGCAAAGAGTTTCAGGTGGTCAATATCAACCTGAAGGCCTTCACTAAAGCATACCTCATAACAGGCTGACGTTTCGGAACGCTATACCTTTCATTAACGAAATGACCTCGTATTTAAATCAGGATGTGGAACCGAACCCGAACTTGAACCTGAACCCGTATCTGAACTGAATAGAATAATACTGGTTGCTGTTTCGGAAGAAAATGGTTCACACTTTTTCGGGTGACGTGGATTGTAAATATATTAGGCTACGGAAAACATGTTTCTTTCCACAGTCAGCCCATCCCGCGTACAGACTGCCATGCATTACAATATGGTTTCCATACGAAAGTTAGGACATACGCTACATATACCATATAAACACGTGTAAGGGCTGCACTCGTGTAAGGGTCGCACTCCCAACTTCGCATGCCAAAATTTAGAATAAGAATTGCAACTTAGAAGCAAGTGCGTTCGGTACACTGATGCCGCGCGCTCGCATCAGCGTACTTTGGCACACCACTGCTAGACGCCGAGAGGTGTGGTTTGATCTCGGAGGCTCGGGGTGCGGCGACGACCGGCTGCTCCCTGTTCCTGCGTGGCAGGAATAGTGGCAAGGACAGCAGTGGCTTTGAAAGCGAACACGAGTAGCCAAGTGCACGGCGTGCACGAATGAAGGAATGCATTCACTATGAAAAGGATAGCATTCCTATTTGTGGTGGTATATGATCACGGAGGATCACGGAGGATACTTGTAGTCCAAAAAATTAGACAAAATGGGCCAGTCCTGTGTAAGGCCCGTACGTCATCAATATCGCGAAAAAAGGGCCGCCCTTACTCGAGTCTATACGGTATGTCATAAGCTGCGGGCAGTTAGGCTGAAACGCTTGCAGTTCATAGATCGGCTGTACTGGCTTGGCTCCACATCAGAAACGTTTGTAGATCGCCTGCAAAGACTACCGATTGTGTTAAAATTTGTGGTCCGGTCGTTAACTCGGGTAACTGAAACACCAGCCGTAAAAATTAAAGAAACTCGTCATGGGTTACCATAAAAACTCTTTACGCACGCGCAACAGGAGATAGGCATTTTATCATTTACTTCTTGGGCGTTGTCTCTATCTATTCACTTACATTTTGATCCACAAGAATGTTCAATGACGCTTTTAACGTTCGTCTCGGGGCATTATGCGCAAGGGCTGAAGTTCCAAGCATGTGCGCTGTGGGGGAGCAGGCAGCAAGTGCCTTAATGTTGCCGCACAGATGTATAGCATACCTCTGACGAACACGCTTGCTCTGTTCTCTTCATGTATTACCAGCGTCTTAAGTTTCAGTAAATAAGCTGCTAAAAGAAATACATCAATTGTGTTTAGTGCAGGATGGGCGCGCGGCATAACAATGAGGCGAGTTGTGCGTTGTTCATGCTGCCAAGCGAACACTGCATCTCTGAATTCAAGGTTGCTTTCCAGGCTGTAAGGAAGTTCAGTACTTTCGTGGATTTACTATACACATGAGTGTGCATGCGAGAGCGCAGAGAGCATGCACATGGCTGAAGCGCATCTATAAAGGACTTGCACACTCGTTCTTTGAAAAAATCATTTTCTGGTTGAGATGTAGCATTGTGTGATATGTACAATGCCTTGTTTCAAGCATAGGCAATGCTTTTTGTACTGGGCTCGCCTAGCATTGTAAAACACCACATCGCGCTTGAGGTATGGTGAACTGTAATCTCAATAATTTATGGTGTATAGGGCTTTTCAAGGTAGAGACACACACACACACACACACACACACACACACACACACACACACACACACACACACACACACGCACGCACGCACACACACACACACACACACACACACACACACACACACACACACACACACACACACACACACACACACACACACACACACACACACACACACACACACACACACACGCGCACACACACACACACACACACACACACACACACACACACACACACACACACACACACACACACACATATATATATATATACGGGTAACTTTTGCTTTTTGCTTGTGCTAATGGATGACCTTCGCGACAAGCAACTGGATGCAACATGTCGGAGACAGAAGAGTTCCACGCCAGTCACTCCGCTGAACAGGTGGGATACACCCATTAAAAAAAGTAGCGTGCATCACAAAGGCCCACATGGACAAGAAACCAGATCAAACATGCATCTTAGTTCTGTAGAACCCACCTGAAGCCATTCTCGGAGCCTTCAACAAAAGTGATGTTTTTCTGGGCAAGGCCATGCACCAAAATGCGATTTATACTCAACGGGCATGTTTCGCAGCCTCCTATATTATTTAGTGCAGCCTAGAAAATTTTTAGCCGTAGCGGCTTCCAAGAAAGTTGAAGAACCGAAAATCTGTCTGTCTTGCGCTTGTTTCAGCATGAACTAGTAAATCCCCAGCCATTTCCTACTGGTATTTGCGGTGCGGAGACATTCCGCCTTCGTCTCGGCTCATGGCTGCACAGAGCCGGCATATGACGTTGAAGAGAGAGGCGGAAATATGGGCAAGGGCACATGCGCGTGTGACTGGCATGACCAGCGGCGAGGTTTAGTATTTTTTTTTGTGTGTCTTGCCCTGCAGCCTTGATGTTCTCGTGCAGCTGTCAGGAAACGCATCACGGCGTTAGGGAAGTGTACTGAGTGCTCTCAGCTCTTTTCTCTTATGATGTTTTGCGCAAGACCGGGGAGAGAAACTATTAAATCTGTTGCATTTATTTTTCGCGTCTCTTGTATCTTTCTCATACTTATAACTCCTTGGTTTACGACTACTCTAAGGAAACAGATCAGAGAGGATCTAGAATGTTGAAATGATGCAACTAGGCGTATTACGAAAAACTTAGTTTGCGAGATCTTTTTTTTTTTTTTGTTATTGATGGAGTCGGCACACTGACCGCACCAAAGCAGGTACGAAGATTGTATGGAACATTAAAAGAAGCGAAGCCCACGGCCTAGTCGTAATGCATATACACACTTAGGAAATGTATAATCTTGGCAACGGAGGCCAATAAAACCAGGGCCTGAGAGTGGCCCGAACACGGGCTTTGGACATAGTAACATAACATGAAGTTTCTTTTGAGTTACTTGTCACACTGTCTAGCCAATCGCCACGACGGCTGTCGCCACACAATGTGTACGCAGAACGTTCTCCACATCCACTCCTCCGCCTCCTGCTTCTTCTTCGTCCAATTATTATTATTATTATTATTATTATTATTATTATTATTATTATTATTATTATTAATGAAGCTCGAATGGAAGCAAGGTAAATAATGAACGCCCGCTAAGGTATTCACCGTCCGCCACGGCACATAGATAAATAAAGGAATAAATAACAAGCACGCACAACCAGACGCTTGCCTGCCCCTAAAAGAACCAAGCAGTTACGTGTAATGGCTGCCGCATGTAATTAGAGGCGCCAAAGTCTTGGCGCAGCCGCAGGCACGGCGATATAGATTGGACGCGCGCCCCTGACGATAAGGATTCTCGTAGATCATTACGTTTCCGCGTGCTAGTGCCACTGATAGAGACTGAGCACTTGCCGCTAAGGCACGTTCACTTAAACATCTGCTTAAAGTGTGCTGCTCAAGAGGGTAGCGGAGAGTGTAGCACACAGGAAACTCCCCGTAGGTTGCGAGCAGCCGCTATTCTCGTGGGGGAAACTTACTGTATAGGACGGCTTCTCACTTCCTTCTGATGATAGCGATACGCGAGGGTAATTGTTGCTATTCTAGCGATGCAGCGCTGCATACACTTTCACTAGCACTGGCGCACTGGCGGAAATTATACTAACTGCTTCGATGACCACATATTTGTTGTCGGCTTAGAGTTGCAGTACCGCCCTCCGGAGGTAAGAATGTTGCAACCAGTTGCCGTGCCCCATTTTAGGCCACTATGCGATCGCCATTTACAACACATAGGGATGTTGAGGCAGGTGTTTTGCCTGCGGAAAGCGCACCTTTGCTGTTGGCTTCGTGTTCTCGACCAGTGCTAAGCGTTGCTTGAACTGTCGTGAATTCTTATCATAAGAGGCGAATATATAAAATATCTCACATTCTCTTCTACCACGCTGAGGGAAATCGAAGAACACGCGTTTGTTGTCGTTGAGTGAATAAAAATAGTGCTGCCACTTTCGAAACAGCCATAACTTATTTAGAACAGTGAGGCAGAAGCAAAGAACGTTTTGCTATATTAAACAAGAAGGAGTTCATATCACCCACCAGCGCTTCGTCATTTATTTTGCATCAATTAAACCAGAGGCGTACGAACAAATATTGGTATCGATTCAATTAACCTGGCACTAAATTTATCGACTACTTCCATGCCAGTAATACCATGGAAATACCAACTTCTACAACATTCTCGTGTAAAGCCTGGTAAGTAAAAGCGCGGATAATCTGGGACTTTGAAGGCATTTTATGATCGAATGCGAAGTACTGACACTACCATTTATACATAGAAAATGCCTCCCCTGTATTGGCCAAAGTGCACTGCGACCGGAGGAATCGGGAGCTGCTTGCGTTTACCTTGCAGGCACCGAAGGCAGTGCTATTCATTCGGAGAGCGATTTATCTTTGTTGCACGACGCCTTACTCCCCGTGGACCTGCAAGTGACTGCAAATACATATCTATAGGAAAGTAGCTCCATGCAAGGGGATTTCACTTGCGTATTCTAGCACTTCTTATGGAGCTGATGCTGCAGGTGTTTTGCTTTCTTTGTTTGTTTTGTTTTGTTCTTGTTTTTGTCAGCTCGCGATGTTTACTTCAGACGGGCTGCTCACACTTCAGGTGCATGTGCTGCGAGAGTAGTTTTTTTTTTTCGTGGCAGGTGATATCAGTGAGCTTGTTCGTGTATTATTTCGAACCACAGATAAGCATGAAAAGCACAGCAGCCACAACGCAGTGGACGTGTCGATCCACAAAAGATAATTTTGGTCTGACGCATTAAAAAAAAAAAAAAAGGAATGCAGCCACGCGAATGTTTACTAAAATTTACTTTTAGCCAGTGCGAGCTCCTGGCAACGGCTGCATTTTTTTTTACATTTCCACGCTCCATTATCACTGTGTGACGCGGATCGGCTACTGTTGCTTCAGACAGATAGGATGTGCGTGGAAAGTGTAAATGTGCCGCGTCATGCGCGTTTCAATTAATAACCTAAGCTGGGGTAGCAAGATGCAGACGGGGAATTGTTGTCCATGGCCTAACGCTATTTCATTCAGGCTCTGCAGCGCGTTGACTAAACTTAGAGAAGACAAAAAGTATGGCAAGAGATAGAAAACAATGTTCGATGGCGGTTCCGCCACTGGCGCTGTAATATACAAGAAGAAGCGGAACCTTTGATGTGCGGCTGACGCTTTCACCTAGAAGAGACGATTCCGCTACGCTGAAAGGAAAGATGACTTCCCTAGGGAACAGCAAGCGACGTGTTTTTCTGTTTCATGCAGCGAATACCTGAGTATAAAATCTAAAACAGCACAGACGGCAGAGCGGGAAAGAGATCTGGCGCAAAATAGAAACCGCTATTCGAGCTCCTGGTATTAAAAATTCCGATCGCTGATGTTTTGCATTCTCTCGGTATGTTTTTTCTCTTAGTTTTTAAAAAACGTTCGCCTCTCTCGCGCGTTTCACGCTTGCGACCACATCAAGGACAGTCACTATGATTCTTTCGAATGATCTGGAGATTTCTTTAAATGTACACTGACGAGGAAACCTTCAGAATTTTTATGATACAGAGCTTCATTTTATTGAACTATGCAATGAGGCAAGGAAGGCTTTCTGCGTGCGTGAAAAGGCACACACTATGCAAAGGTTCAGCACGTGCCCAAATATGGGCTTTCTATGCAGGATTCAGGAACCAATGATTAACATTCGCCCTTTTTTTTCTACTATACGCGTTTAACAAATACTATGCGTTCTATGAAGAAAAGATTAATACAAACTTTGATATGATATGATATGATATGATATAATATGATATCGTATGATATGATATGATATGATTTGATATGATATGATATACAGACTTTGATACAGATATGATTTCGCTCACATCCTTCAGACAGTCGCTATGGTGTACTGAAGCCTGCTGTAGTGTAAATTGATTTCAACTACTTGACAGACGCTCAGATTGAAAATGTCAGGTGTCAATGCAGTCGTAAATGTTCCTCTACTGCTAAAAGAAGTTAACATGCGTTACCTTAGGGATTACGTCTAGTTATAGGATCAAACATATGAACAGTACTAGATACAGAGAGCGACCGTGTGTTCGAACTGAAAATTAGGCTTTATGACATCAGTTTACTATAAATCGTTCCATATCAACTAGATTCTCCCTGGAGAGGCCTGCACTCTAGATCTCTCTCAAAATATCCCGATCTCATTTGCAATTGAACCAAAGTTGTTTTGGTGTCACGCAGATCCTAGAGTTGATTGTTTACGAAACTCTTACCGCTCTAAACTGCGTAGTTCGTTCACTCGTGCCAGGCCCCGCAATCGCAGCACACTGTCATTGTTGTAGCACGCTGTCGTTGCGGCCACATAGTAGAGCAAGCTTACTCGTGGCGATCGGCCCAACGTCAAATGAGAAATTGCGCGAGCAATGCGTGCGTGACTTTCGGCTGGTCTGTTTTTGCCTCACCGGTATGGTGGACGCACACGGATAAGATTACGATGCTCGACGCGGTAGCTCCTGAGACCAGAATGTACATTTCTCAATATAAGAGCTTCTCAAGATCCCCGAGCCTGAATCAGCACATTTAAATGCTTGCTTAATGTTCACAACTTTAAGAACACGAGCCTGTATGCCACCTATTCTACTTTCAAATTCCGCGTTCTAAATGTCAACCCAAAGTAAGGTGAGGCAAAGAGAATGAGGTGGCCACGGGTCTAAAAGCCAAGAGAACAAATTCTTTTTTCGACCTAGGCGAGGTTCTCACGCTAGGCAAGGCTTAAGCCAAAGAATAACAATAATAAAAAAAAAACAATGCCTGTGTATCGACCACAATGAGAACCGTTTCTTTCTTTCTTTTTATATTTAAATTTCACATCTCTTTTCCTCCAGCTTATGGGAGGAAAAGACGTTGAGCGTTGCCACTGTTTAAAACGAATGTGTGCCTCTTTTTTAAGTGACCTCTTTGCACGTCTTCCTTTTTTGCAGACTCCCCAGAGGTAGTGCAGGCGCTTCGCGGTGAGATAGCGCGCCTTCCGTGCCGCACCGAGGTGGCGGCAGAGGCCGAGCCACCGCTGCTGCTGCAGTGGTACCGGGGCTCGCAGCTCATCTACAGCGTGGACAGCGAGAACGTGCCGCTCGTGCAGGCCAGGCACACGGTGCATAGCGGGGCACGCGAGGAACGTCGGCTCCACTTCTCCGTGGGACGGCGGCCGTACCGCCTATCTCTGGGACACGTGCAGCCCGAAGACGAGGATGTCTACTTCTGCCTCGTCTCGTTCCCCTCGGGCACGTCGATCAACGCATCTGTCAGTCTAGTCGTCGTCGGTGAGTGCTTTGGCACGTCGATCCCTAACGTTGCGGAAAACGTTTCTCGTTCGAGGCCTTTCTGGCTTTTATATTTTTCGGCTTGCGCCAGCTGCGCAAGTATGCAGACGACATTTCAAACGCACTTGCCGAGGCCTTTTCCTTAGTAGTTTGTCGCCCGCCGCCTGCTGGCTCGTGTCGTGCTGAAGCAACAGTTAGTGCTTGTTGGATCACCACGGCTCGGAGTCTTATTCGAGGGTTTGGGGGTGATTTCTGTCTTACTTTAGCAGGCTCTCACTTTGTGCAGACTGGCACTGAAGACAAGCGTTTAGTCATCTGATATCTCATGAGAAGCGAGCAGAGTAGCGACTTGGGCAATCTACTAAGTAAAGAAAGTCATAGACTACATTGCGCAAAAAAAAAGAAAAGAAAAGAAGAAGAAACGCTGAGGATGCGTGAGAAGTCGTTAGCAAATTCGCCAGACATCATGGTACTAGCTTCTTGTTAGTGCAAAAGCAGCTGGATTCTACGGAGCAAGTGGTATCTTTATTAGAGTGAAGAACTTTTGAAAAGTGTGCGCTAAATGGGAATGCTGCTGCAAATATTTAACGGAGTTTTGTGTAACTGCCGCATAGCACGCCGTATAGTTTCGAGCTGGCAGTAAATATTAGGTGCCTACAGTGTGAATAATGCAGCATAATGGTTATGTTAAAACATTTTCCTCCTTTACACTATACGCGTTGTAACTCTTGCAAGGTGCACATGTAAGCTGGTTGGGGAGTTTCCACGGCATAGGAACAGCGCGAAGGCTGGACAACAGCGCGGTGCCCTGAAGCTGTCGTCACGCCTTCGCACTGTTTCTTCGCTGTGATTGGAAGACTATTCTCCTTTGAGACTAAACTGTCAGTATTCCCTCATGATCTTCCCAAAGATGTTGGTTCTTCTTTAAAATTAAGATATTTTTCTTTAATGTTGCGCATGCATTTCAGAAGTTCAACCATTCTTGCTAAGCTGAAGCAACGAACCCTCACCACAACATCACACTAATATCAATCTTGTTCCCTTACATATTTGCCTTTACTCTCCTATGGAACGTTCGGATTTTGGACTTGTGAAGAACGTCTTATACAGTTTTAATTATCCAAAGCAATAACAAAGTAGTTTGCAAAAGACACGCAAGCAGCAATCGCACTGAACGTGTCGAGGTCAGCGCGGTCGTGTAAGCTCTCTTTGCTTATAACAGGACATAGGCGCTCCTCGTGGTATCTCCAGACGTATTGTTGCGTATTGTTGCTGTTATTTTTAGGTTTACGTGTACCAATGCCATATGGTCGCTGGCCAGAAGGACATTCGATGAACTTCCGAGCATTTCTTCAGTATTGCGCTTCGAGATTTATAGTGGACTTGTGCCAGTCGTTCCAGCTTTTTCCAATATACGCGCCATTCTGTGCGTCATTTGTTTTTGTAGTCGACAATCCTTAGAAGTAACGTTATTGATATCTGGATACAGCAGTATACTGGTGACCCCCCTCAATTGGAAGCGATGAACTTCAGGCTGAATGGCTACAAATGTTGAAGGGAGCCTTAGCGCTAGCTACGATTTTCGCTGCACGGATGATTGAATAACGAGGTTTAATGCGCCATAGGCGTTTTCTATGAGGGACGCAGTGGTAGATGTATCCGCCATATCTCGATTACGTGCTGTATCCTAATTAGCATCGAAATTCTATCCCCACCAGCGGCTGTTTCTTCATTGCGCCGCTATCTCGTTGCAGCCGCCGTAGTCGGGAGCCGAAACGGCGACGTAGTGCTCTATAGCCAACTTCGCTCTAAACGCTGAGCTATACTGCTGAAGGTTCAGTAGATCAGCACTGCACGGCATGCAAGCGAGTGCTGGCGAGGGATAGCACACAGGTTATGTAGCATCCCCACGGTTTTACTGTATCGTGGGAGTGAAGTGTTGACGCTATTCGATTCTGTTAAACACTAGATGTTTGTGGTCGTTTTAAACAGATCCTGTAACTGTAGAAGTTATCCATAAGGCACCGAAGCAGATAAGAAAATATTGAAAGGTATTTAAATTCATTGTTATATATCTTATGCTTTATTGTCATGAGCCAGCCTCAATGAAAACGCCAAACACTCAATATTATTAAGACCGTTGCTGCATGAAATAGAAAAAAAAAATAATATAACAAGAATTAAACTCAAAAGAGATACCTTGTACTTGGCCTTCATTAAGCTAACTAGAGGATTTCTCGCAGGGATCTTGAAGCCTTGAAGGTGCTTCTAAGTTTCTTGTCACAAGAAACACATTATTTCGGTCAGATTAAAGTTTTTTCATGTGTTGAGTTGATCTATCGGGAAATTCTTATTGAACGATCTTGCACTATACCACACACTAAAACACATCGTTGCCGGCCAAATTTCTGCAATAAAGAAAAATGTGTCTGCGCGCCACGTCTACATAACCTGGTTTCGCCTTCTTTTCATTTTGCATATCAACAATATTGTTTGTGGGCTTTTTTTTTTTTCTGGGGAAAGTGCGACGGAGAGTACACGTGGGTTCGTCCCCGTACCGTCCCACACGTATTATTGCGATATTTTCTGTTATGTAAGAAAAACAAGCAAGAAAATATATGCGTATACGTAAGAATTTTTATGCGCAAGAATTTATTGCCGCACTAGAATATGTTACAAGGGTGTCTTATAGACAAAAAAGAAAGAACGATCAGCGTCCACTCATAAAAGCAGAAAAAAATGATGGCGGTCTCGGTCATGCTGAGAGAAGCGAAGGCAATTTGGTGAATGCGAACGGCTAATTTCTCTATAGTTGCGTCACCCTCACGCCACTGGCAGGCGCGGAGGCGTGCATCCTGGAGTCGCCACGAACGTCACGCAGGCGTGAAGAGCTCGCGGACAATTTCAGCGCTCGCCTTGGCAGTTTCTCTCGCCCCGCGCCTCTCCCCCGCCTCTCTTCCGCATGTATTCTTGTTCTGTATTATTATTTTGCTTCCACGGTCTGCCGCTCGCAGAACTCAGGCAGAGCAGCGGCCGCTGAGATGTGTATGTAGGTCCCTTCGACCGGAATCGCGCTGTGGCGCCCTCTGGTGCTACTAATATATTTGTCACGCTCTGTTTGGATGAAGGAGCGTACGAAGTGGAGGAAAGAACGCTCGTTATTTATTGTCCTCTGAAGAGCTCTCCCAGGAGTGGACGGCAGCGACCAGGAGCCTAGAATGGGCTATGAGGCGATGGTGGGAACATCGAAGGGGCAACAAAGAGAAGCACGGTCTCCCTGCCACGCGACGCCTTTCTTTTTCAGTTATTCATGGTGTAGGTGTCAAAGAGGTGACAGCCAACTATGACACTCACATATATCTTCCTTCGGCGACTAGTGCCGAACTACAAAAAAAAAATCAAAATTTTTGCCGTTTGGTTACCGGTGAAGAGCTCAGGCAAAGGTCCAAGCGCCGACAGTGGTACTCTCGGTTGCGTTAAAGCACTTGACTGTTTCCGCAGTATGGCAGCCAATTTGCGCAGTTGTTGCAGCTAGACATATGGCTCTCGATAGAAACGTTGCTTCTCTTACGCGTCGATGTTTTCTTTCCGCGTCTGTCGCCACTGACTTCTCTGCGGCTGCCTTTTTGCTTTACGTTCCTCTTTCCTACCAATGACGCGTAGCACAACAGGAAGTGCTCTCTTGGTGCACCAACTAGAATCGGTGTTTTGTGTTCTCTCTCTTCTTCTAGGCGTCAACCACCATCCTCATGAGATGCCAGCTTTCTCCGAACGAAAGCTTCATTTCTTTTTGCATTTAAGAATTTTCAGTGTAAGAATTCCCGTTGTGTCATGCAAGGAAACTTGCACGAAAGGGCTTGCTTTGATGCAAGCTGAAAGAAAAGCTAAAAAAAAAAGAATATCCAGTGAGGCACACTCACTGTTTTCTTTTTAATTTCAAGATTGTTATTCTTTTAGCGAGATGTGTTGTGAGTTTGAAGTTATTTACATGCATGCAAAGCAAGAGATGTACAATATTCAGCAAATATGAAACATACGTAATCATAAAATAAAAGCACAGGAACATATGCTTTTACTTATGATTACGAAACTGTGCCCATGCACGATCCGCGCGATCGAAGCTAGGTGGTAAGTGGGAGAGAGATTAGGGCATCTCGGCAGCAGCGCCACCACCACGACCTAGTTAGTGGTCTCTACCACTCGAACGACGAGAAAAAAAAACAAGGTGTGGGACGCAGTTCGTCTACGGCCATCCCATAAATATCACGCACACACGACGTATCAATAACCGCAAATTTTGCTCGAAAACAATAACGGTAATAAAGACACAAACAAAAATTCAACTTGGTATACAATATTATAAAAAAGTGCTGTAATGTACACGATACCACGGGAAATTAAAGGGATGGCATACAGCTCCCATACAAAAGGGAGGCAGAATAATATTTGTACTTCGGAGTATATATATAGTATATACGTAACCGGGAAGAAGGGCGGCAAAGCGAGCTTCCGGATTTTTGTACGTCGACACCATATGAGGACAGCAGATAATAAGGCCAAGGAAAGCACCGGGAAATGTTTTTAATTGAATTGTAGAGGTGATAATGTAAAGAAAAATGAAAGTGGAAGAAGAACAACTTGCCTCCAGTAGGAGCCGAAGCTACAACCTTCGCATATATGCGTATATTTGTATATAGGGCCTTTATGTAGATAAAACACAACCTTTCGGAAATATGTCTTAACTAAGAACAGAGGCGCTCAAGCTGCGCTCAAGCTGCTCTCATCAAGCCGACCACTGCGCATCAGGTGCCGTCAATAATGGGACGCGTTTTCAGAGAGGAATGCATATAGAACGCAAACAGGGCACTGCCGCAAGTGCGACATACCGCAGTGATCCTGCGTACGGTAAACAGAAAGATGCATGTACATATTTTTCTTCTTGCGTTTATAGAACTGCTTTAAAGGCGCCAAACAAAAACCACCCAAGATATAAATGAAGACAAACATTTGAATATATCAAAAGCTTAAAAGCACCCTAAGAGTGATAGTAATTAATATAAAGTACACATTCCCCAATAACATTCATAGAAATTGTACTGGGGCGTTGTAACGTAAAGCTATTCCAAACTTTTCAATTCGAATTCTCCAATCAGCCCTCCGCGATTGGTCAAAAACTTTTTTGGACCACCCCACTTCACTTGTCTGTCACGTGACGTCACGGAAACCGCGATAGTTCCCCTTCTGATATGACGTGTACACACTGATTATGCATGATTTGACCAAACAAAAGAAAAATAGTTATTTCTGATTCGACGCGTTTACGCCGCTGGCCCTCCGCCATTGGTCAAAAGATTTCGGGCTGCACCCACTTCACCTGCCTGTTACACGACGTCACAAAACCACAAAAGCTTACCGCGTCAAAGTGACGTGTACTTGTTAAAGATGCATTAATATGCCGAACAAAACTGAATTTTCTTCTGAATAGCTGCAGGCTGCCCCCGTTCTGAAAGGAATAAAAGATGGTTGCCGCCGATCGCTTAGGCACTGGCTATTCGCGCGTGCCGGAGAGCTCGGTTTTTTTTGCGTATAATAAATCTTTTTGCATGGTCATGTAACGCTTTCGAGCACTTTCGGCACGTTTACGACATCGTTCTGCCAACTCTTCTTTGCTGTGGAGATCCGTTTTCGGGTCATTCTTAAGCTTCCGTTGCATGCCGCCGCGATTTTCGACCAGCCACGGCAAGCTAAGGAAGTGAAAGTGGACCATTCGCAGACGCTGACACTCCTTCCTCATCCGGTTATCGATTTTCAGTGCCGTGGCTCGGCCCCATCGAAACCCTCTCCACTTGAGCGTGCTCCTCTCCTCTTTTCAGCCAATTAGATTAGACAAGCCCCCCAGTGTAGGCAATGCTATTTGTTTTTCAAGCAAACAAAAGTGACTTCCTATGAACGAAGAGAGCGTTTGATTGGTGTGTTCAGACAACCCTGCCGGTGACCTCCCGATGCTTGGGTCGGCGGTTACGGAAATTTGACTTCAGGAGATCGGAATAAAATGATATTGGAATAGCTTTACGATATAGGGCCCCTGGAAGTAAAAATGTAGCATTTCACATATTGGCAGTGCAACGATGTAACAACAGTGTCGCGGCAGTGTAAAGCTATTCCAAACTATGCTATTCCAATTCTGCAGTCAGCCCTCCGCAATAGGTCAAAAACTTTATGGACCATCCTCACTTCGCCTGTCTGTCACGCGACTTCACAAAAAGCGCGATAACTGCCCATGTGATATGACGTGACGCACTAATGATGCGTGATTGGACGGAACAAAAGAAAAATAGTTATTTCTCATTCGATGCTTGTTCGCCATTAGTCTTCGGCTATTGGCGAAAAGTTTTCGGGCTGCACCCACTTGACCTGCCTGTCACGCAACGTCACAAAACCGCGAAAACTTGCCGCGTCAAAGTGACGTGTACGCGTTAAAGATGCATTAATATGCCGGACAAAACTGATTTTTATTTTCTGGATAGCCGCAGGCTGGGGGGGGCCCCTTTCCGAAAGGAATAAATGATAGCTCCCGCCAATCACTCAGGCACTGGCTCCTCGCACCTGCCGGAGAGCATGGGTTTATTTGCGTATAATAAAGCTTTGTTCGTGTGCGTGTAACCTTTTAGAACACTTTCGGCACGTTTACGATTTCGTTCTGCCAACTATTCTCTTGCTGAGAATCCGTTTTGACGGCATTCCTAACCTTCCGTTGCACGCCGCCGCGATTTTCGACCAGCCACCGCAAGCTAAGTAAGGCAAAGCGGACCAATTGTAGACGGCGGCACCACTCGCTTCATACGGTTATCTATCCTATGTCCGCTGGCTCGCCCCCATCGAAACCCTCTTCAATTGAGCGTGCTCCTCGCCTCCTGGCAGCCAATCACAAACAAAAAAAAAAAACGCTCAATCTAGACAATGTTAATCGTTTTGAAAGCAAGGAAAAGTGACCTCCTATAAACTAAGAGGGCGTATTATTGGGCTGGTGAGGGAACGCTGCGGGTTATCGCCCGATTCTTACGTCGGCGGTTACGCAAATTTGACGTCAGGAGACTGGAATAAAAACTGGGATAGTTTTACGTTATAGGGGCCCCAGCTGCGTGTTACATCGCGTAGCAACTACACTTTTGTTGTTGTTCTAAAGTTAAACAGGTTACATTTTCTTTACTTTCGTTGACAGCGAACAAGAGTCTTATAACCCTTACACACGGGCTAACTAAAGTAATTTGAAGTAAACTCCTGCTCTTTAGCTGGAGGACTTCTTACCAAGAGAAGTTTCGTGGCTTGCACAAGGTGCGGCAAGGTCTCCTTAATATGTTTTCAGTGAGCGACTCTGCAAAATACGTGGCGCTGCCTCTTCGAACTGAAAGGTACAAAACATTGAATAATAACGAATCAGCTCAATGCAAAGCAACAGAAGAATAAAGGATGAACAAATTTTAGTCTAGTCGTGGGATTAAGTCGTTTTGAGATTATGGTCCCGAACGCCTTTCACTTGATCAGGAATTGCGCCTCTCTAAGGTTGGCGTCTCTCGGACGCCAACAGCGCGCAGTCAGCTTTGCTACAAAGGCTCACTCGGCTCAACAGCGGAGTGAGGACACCGTTCTGCACAGTTGGTTCTATGTTCTGGTACCGGAATGTGCGTTGTGCGAAGGGCCACTATAGAAATTACGATGCTGGTGTGAACGTACAATACCGTATAGCTAAACGGTACGCGGTGCTTCCATACCCTCTCAAAACTAAATCTACGCCAACCACCTTGCCCGTGCAGCTTGGATGTGGACGAAGCCATAGAGTCACGAGGCTGCCAAAGCCCAATACGACGCTATGAAGGCGACTATTGTGGAAAGGACTACCATTGTTCGTAGGACCTCGCTGCAATAAACGCTCACTAAAACACAAATTGTGTCACCCTTAAGTACAAAACGTGTTTTCCAAGTAGTAAACTTCAACAAGGCACAGTCATGTTTCACTAAGTTCTCTGCTGCTAAAGCACTGCGCACGAGGTTGCCTCTTTATGTCCCAAAAGGAGTTCGCATGTCTTTCTTTCCGCAAAGGAGGCTTACCAAAAACAAGATTCTGCTTTGTCATGTGTCACTCTGCGTGAACGACTTGCCGGTAGATGACCCCTAGTCCAAAAACCTTTGGAGTGCCCCTGTGTCAGGGATGTTAAGTTTATGAATCAGATAGGATTCACGAAGTTTGGAACTGTAGTTGGTGCAGAATTCACATTCATGTATCATAACCTTGATGTTGTTAAAGGGGGGCCTTGGGATGTTTAAATGTTTGAGAGTGGAAGGTGTAGTAGAAATTTCGATTTTCCTGAACGACGCTTCTTTCCATGCGGAGTAGTAGGGCCGATATTTTTCTCTTCAGGGCAACGACTTTACGCTTCTTTCATTAAAACGCCTTCGGAGACGTATGCCAATCTGAGCAGCAGACATGTCAACGACGGTGAAACTGTATAAGCGAGTTCTTACATCCTTCGTATTGTGGGTCTGTTTGCTGGCTGTTCCTAGAGGTGATTCATCACCGACGAAATCTGCGCGATTTCACTGATTCCCTAGTCATAGGGCTGCTTCGTGGTTGCCATGCAGGCTGCGTCTCTGGATTACGCCGTTAGCCATACATATCAATGAAACCGTAACTAGGCTGGCTTCAGAAGCAGCAATTCAAGTGGGAGGCAAGGCACCAAGGCCACCAGTAGGTAAGCTCTCCCAAGTAACAAAGGACCTCATAACGAAACGACAGAGAATGAAAGTGTCCAAGTCAAGAGCAGAGATAGAATTCGCGGAACTGTCAAAACTAATCAACAAAGACAAAATGAGGGATATTCGAAATTATAACGTGAGAAAGGCTGAGGAAGCAGTAAAAAATGGACGCAGCCTGAAATCAGTGAGAAGGCAACTTGGCACCGGACAAACTAAGATGTATGCACTGATAGATAAGCAAGGTAATATCATTAGCAATCTCAAAGATATAGTAAAAGCAGCGGAAGAATTTTATGCTGACTTGTGCAGTACCCAAAGCAGCCACGATACCTCCATTCGAAGTAGTAATGAACAGGTTACAGAGGCTCCTTCTATAACTAGCCTTAAAGTTAGAAGATTGCAAGACATGAAAAGGGAAAAAGCGGCAGGAGAAGATGGACTACTAGTCTATTTAACCAAAGATGGTGGAGACATAATGCTTGAAAAACTTGCGGCCCTTATACGAACCGTCTATAGACTACAAGCGTCCCAGAGAACTGGAAGAATGCCAACATTGTACTAATCCAGAAAAAGGGAGACGTTAAAGAATTGAAAAATCATAGGCCCATTAGCTTACTTCCAGTATTATATAAAATATTCACGAAGATAATTTCCAATAGAATAAGGGCAACACTCGACTTTAGTGAACCAAGGGAACAGGCATGGTTCAGGAAGGGATACTCTACAATGGATCACACGCATGTCATCAATCAGGTAATTGAGGAATCCGCAGAGTGCAATCAGCCTCCTTACATGGCTTTCACAGATTACGAAAAGGCATTTGATTCAGTAGAGATACCACCAGTCATACAGGGATTACGTAATGAAGGAGTGCTGGACGCTTACTTAAATATCTTGGAAGATACCTATAAAGAAAGGGGTCTGAGAAGGAGACACAATCTTTCCAATGCTATTCATTGCGTGCTTCGAGAAGTATTCCAGCTATTAAACTGGAAAGACTTAGGAGTAAGGATCAACGGCGAATATCTCAGCAATTTCGATTTGCAGATGACATTGTCCTGTTCAGCAACACTGGGGACGAGTTACAACAAATGATTCAAGACCTTAACAGAGAGAGTATAAGACTGGGGTTGAAGATTAATATGCAGAAGACAAATATAATGATCAATAGCTGGGCAAGAAAACAAGAGTTCAGGATCACCAGTCAGCCTCTAGCCTCTGTGAAGGAGTACGTTTACGGAGGTAAACAGGGGACCCTGATCATAAGAAGGAAATTTACAAAAGAATAAAAATGGGTTGGAGCGCATTTGGCAGACATTGTCAGATCCTGACTGGAAACTTACCATTATCATTAAAGAGAAAGGTGTGCAATCAAATATTCTACCGGAGCTGACATATGGGGCAGAAACTTGGAGGCTGACAAAGAAGCTCAAAAATACGTTAGGGACAACGTAAAGAGCGATGGAACGAAGAATGTTGAGCCTAGTTGAGACAGGACGAGAGCGGTGTGGATCAGAGAGCAAACAGGGATAGCCGATATTCGAATTGATATTAGGAGAAAGAAATGGAGCTGGGCAAGTCATGTAATGCGCAGGTGAGATAACCGGTGGACCATTAGGGTTACAGAATGGGTGCCAAGAGAAGGGAACCACAGTCGAGGACGGCAGAAGATTATGTGGGGTAATGAAATTAAGAAATTCGCAGGCACTAGCTGGAATCGATTGGCGCAATACAGGGGTAATTGGAGATCGCAGGTAGAGCCCCTCGTCTTGCACTGGACATAAGATAGGGTGGTGATGATGATTATAGTGGTGATGATGATATTCAACGTGGAGATGGTACAGCGCGACGTGGAAAAAAGAAAAAAAGTACGGATTGCTAGCTAGAAAAAATGGAGGAAATAATTTGCCTATCAGAGTGAAGTACATGCAGGATAACTTTTGTAACCATTGATAAATATATTCGAAAACAAAAATTCGGTACTCCGGCGCCGGCTGCGTTGCCGCTGTTCTTTGTTTGACATTAGACGCGGAGCATGCCGCCGTTAGACAGGATACCAGTAAGCTATCGCAGGAGACGAAAGATCTGATCAAGAAACGCCACTGTATGAAAGCCTCTAACCCTACAGCTAGAATAGAACTGGCAGAACTTTCGAAGTTAATCAACAAGCGTAAGACAGCTATAATATGGATAGAATTGAACATGCTCTCAGGAACGGAGGAAGCCTAAAAGCAGTGAAGAAGAAACTAGGAATTGGCAAGAATCAGATGTATGCGTTAAGAGACAAAGCCGGCAATATCATTACTAATATGGATGGGATAGTTCAAGTGGCTGAGGAGTTCTATAGAGATTTATACAGTACCAGTGGCACCCACGACGATAATGGAAGAGAGAATAGTCTAGAGGGATTCGAAATCCCGCAGGTAACACCGCAAGAAGTAAAGAAAGCCGTGGGAGCTATGCAAAGGGGGAAGGCAGCTGGGGAGGATCAGGTAACAGCAGATTTGTTGAAGGATGGTGGGCAGATTGTTCTAGAGAAACTGGCCACCCTGTATACGCAATGCCTCAGGACTTCTAGCGTACCGGAATCTTGGAAAAACGCTAATATAATCCTAATCCACAAGAAAGGGGACGCCAAAGACTTGAAACATTATAGACCGATCAGTTTACTGTCCGTTGCCTACAAAGTATTTACTAAGGTAATTTCAAATAGAATCAGGAACACCTTAGACTTCCGTCAACCAAAGGACCAGGCAGGATTCCGTAAAGGCTACTCAACAATAGACCATATTCACACTATCAATCAGGTGATAGAAAAATGTGCGGAATATAACCAACCTTTATATATAGCTTTCATTGATTACGAGAAATCGTTTGATTCAGTCGAAACCTCAGCAGTCATGGAGGCATTGCGGAATCAGGGTGTAGACGAGCCGTATGTAAAAATACTGAAAGATATCTATAGCGGCTCCACAGCCACCGTAGTCCTCCATAACGAAAGCAACAAAATCCCCATAAAGAAAGGCGTCAGGCCGGGAGATACGATCTCGCCGATGCTATTCACAGCGTGTTTACATGAGGTATTCAGAGACCTAGATTCGGAAGAATTGGGGATAAGAGTTAATGGAGAATACCTTAGTAACTCTCGATTCGCTGATGATATTGCCTTGCTTAGTAACTCAGGGGACCAACTGCAATGCATGCTCACTGACCTGGAGAGGGAAAGCCGAAGGGTGGGTCTAAAAATCAATCTGCCGAAAACTAAAGTAATGTTTAACAGTCTCGGAAGGGAACAGCAGTTTACAATAGGTAGTGAAGCACTGGAAGTGGTAAGGGAATACATCTACTTAGGACAGGTAGTGACTGCGGATCCGGATCATGAGACTGAAATAATCAGAAGAATAAAAATGGGCTGGGGTGCGTTTGGCAGGCATTCTCAGATCATGAACAGCAGGTTGCCATTATCCCTCAAGAGAAAAGTTTGTAACAGCTGTGTCTTACCAGTACTCACGTACGGGGCAGAAACCTGGTGGATTACGAAAAGAGTTCTACTTAAATTGAGGACGACGCAACGAGCTATGGAAAGAAGAATGATAGGTGTAACGTTAAGGGATAAGAAAAGAGCAGATTGGGTGAGGGAACAAACGCGAGTTAATGATATCTTAGTTGAAATCAAGAAAAAGAAATGGGCATGAGCAGCACACATAATAAGGAGGGAAGATAACCGATGGTCATTAAGAGTTACGGAATGGATTCCAAGGGAAGGAAAGCGCAGCAGAGGACGGCAGAAAGTTAGGTGGGCGGATGAGATTAAGAAGTTTGCAGAGACAACATGGCCACAATTAGTACATGACCGGGGTAGTTGAAGAAGTATGGGAGAGGCCTTTGCCCTGCAGTGGGCATAACCAGGCTGATGATGATGATGATGATGCTTCCGCACGCCATCGCCGCAGGAGGTTGGTTCGGCAACTCCCCTTAACAACTTCGCTCTAATATCTCTCTGCAGGTGGGTTGGTATGGCGAAAGGCAGGCTGCGCCTTTTTGCGACGCTTTATCAGCCAAACAACAAACAAAAGAAAATATAAGGTGCTGTAGGAAGTCTTGACGTTTTCCTAATGATTTCCTTTATTCCTAAACTACATATAGCGCGCTTACCATACATGCATAAAAATTTGTGCAAAAAATTCATTCTACGTGGTGAAATCGATGTCGCCAAGGGCAACACGTCGCGAGGAGCAGCCGATTGCCCCTTTTTTGTGATCCATTTTCTTCTTCTTTTTCCTCATTGAATCCCGATTTAAAAGACGGAAGAGTGGGCGCGTGCCTCAGTGACTGCAGGGAACACGTGTCACGTAAAGTAAACGGCGCGGCGACTTTGCCTACGCTTCGGGTGGCAACGGGAAAGACAAGCAGATTGCAGTGTGCGACGGCGATGAGGCCGCCTTGATGCTCCTCTTAAGCGCGAATGCGAAAACGTAGACACGTCAGTAGAACGTTTTTCTTCTTCCCTAGCAACTTCCATTATGTTTTGCGCTGTGCCCCCTCGAAGGCATAACGCCCTTGCATGCAGTGGCAGCTGTTGCTGAGGCTAAATGTCGTGAGAAATGTTCTACTGGGACTGGTAGCCATCGCACATCACGATTACGGTGGACCATCAAGGCCTGAAGCACTGTTTTGCAAGAAGTATATTCCATGTCGTTGATGCTATTCGTTTAAGAACTGAAAATTTACTGTTGTGCCTTATACATTGCAAGGAAGACATCAGTGAAAAACTGGACGAAGAGGCAGACGGCACGAGTGCATGCTACTAGCAAGTAAAGACCATTGAATACGCCTCCACTATAAATAGGATGAGAGCAACACGATAACAACAGTAGCATGATTCAAGTAGTGAAACTCTTGAGCAAACGGTGACAGTGACGGAGTACTGCCACACGATGTGCCTTTCTTGCCAATTGTAAGCGATTCATAAATATCCTCCACATGTGTATCGCGATAGCGTTTCATGATCAAACACCAATCGAGCACATGTCTGCATCCATGCAATTTGGAATGTACGGCCAAAATGCTCCCAGTAAGTTCCTTCTGTGAAGACGTTAACTTCCTTCAGTGAAGACGTGGGCTCGCTTAATTAAACGATCCATATTGTAGCGGCCAGTTTGACCGATATAGGTGCTGCCGCGCGAAAGAGAGATTTAATACGTGATACATTTTCTGTAGTTGACGTATTGGCTTGCATTCTTCTACTGGAAAGATTTTCCTGCTGGTTAGCCATCTTTGCTGCTTCTGCAGAAACTGGCTAGTTTCTTGGGAGCTGAAAAAAAAAAAACACAGCAACTCCCGACTTCTCTACCATTTTCTTCAGATTGTGTGGAGCGTTATGAATATATCGTATGTCCGCGATTCTCCTGCCATCTTCTTGCTGAGGCGGTTTCTTCGAAGCTTCGCAAAGAACTTCACAGCCCCGATGTGTAACGTGTGAAATGAAAAACGCGCAGCACAAAAGTGCGCAAGTTGGTTTTCGAAATGAAATCATACTTGGTGGCAGCAGGACTATTGAATGTCGCTCTGCAGGGCACCGCTTGGTTTCTCCAACTTCCATCAGCACCCATGTCACCATATGGCTTGTCCTCTCGCGGGAACGTCATATGCCTGTGTCCATGCAGGAAGGCAAAAAAAGAAATACCGGCGACGTGGGTGGCGGAACGGGGGGATGTACTAAGGGAAACCCGCACTAAGCGTATGGCAGAATAGCTACGTAGAAATAAAAATGATCACGCCCCATGACAAAAATTACCGCTGTACATCGCAGCTTGGAAGTGCGCGAATACACGAAGTAGCTAAGCTTACCCACTTTGTATTCCGCGGAATTTAGGGACGCATCTATTTCACAAGGCATTAAGACTATATATCGAGGAAACTTGAAATTAACATGGAATCCACAGATTCAATTGAGATTTCTATTTATCAAAGAGCAAATAAAATATACCTACGTAGGATAAGTATCGTGGGTGGCACCAACTAGTGTCTCAGTGGACAATGATACCCAAATATCGGTAAGTCTTCTCATCAGGCATCCTTGACTCGATGTATAGGTGGTACACGATGACTTCTTTCATGACACTATTACGCCGATGTGAAAATTTGCACCAGCAGCGAATACACTTGGTTACAGCAATATTAGCTCTGTGTTTGTTTGGTTGCGCTCTGCGCCACCCGGTGGCTGCAGCACTCCGGCAGCTCACGTTTACGCCTGCGCCTGTCCGACAAAACGCCCGAACCGTCCGCGTTTGCTGGAATACCGGACACGCTAAAGCTCTGTAATAGCAATAAGAAAGTGTTGAGCAGTCCTCACCCACAAAATCCTAACGACGCCTGCTGTGGCTGGGGGTTCGGCTTTACCGGCAGCAATAAGTTGCCCCAAGTCTTTTATGTCTTACTTCATTTCACTTTTTGTGCGTGCGTGCGTGTGTTTGTATGCTTACGTGTGACAAGTTCGAAGGGCAATAACGTACTTTTCCACGCTGCATGAGGCCACGGATATTTAGCTCAATTCTTCCAATGTATTATCTTGAAATAAAGTATCTCAATACTTCGAGAAAAAAAAAGAGACAGAACTCCACTCATGAGACCCACTCTGAAGAAAACAGGCTCGAGGAAATTGCAACAGAATAAACCAGAGTGAAACACCCTTCTTCCTGGTTCCTTTCTTTTTCTTTTTTTTCTTCACATAATATTCATACCAGAATCCCGACTTGTAGTTGGCTAGACAGCAGTGCTTATTTTTTTTTCTATAACGAATATTTAAAAGCTTTACGTTGATTCCATATACCTTTCCTCTTTTATCAGCGAGTCATTGCCTTAGCTGCGTTTAGTTTCTCATCCCTTAAGAACATTACAGGTATAGCATTGTGGCAGCAAAACTACCTTTAGTATAATCTTCTCCAATAAGTTTTTCAACAATATTCGGCACTCTACGAGGTTGCTGCAAGAAACGCGGTGAAGTGAAGTGTAAGTTAGAGCGTTTGAAAAGACGCATACCGTGGGGTTTATAATAATTACAGTTGCACAGGGCCGGTGGATGAAACGAGTCTATAACTGTCGGCACCTTCTTGACGACTTCTCAAATCTGGATTTGACAAGACAAGCTGAGAAATGAAGTATTGAGCTGAAGCAAAAATCTCAGTTTCGTCATAAGGGCGAAGTAATAAATGCAATAGCAGCATGTGACAATATTACACGAAGTGTAAGTCTCGTAGCTGTGGTGGCAGTATGAATTGGAATTAAACGTAACTAAGTAAAACGAGCTGTTGTTCAAAGGGTCCTCTGTTTGAATCCTGCCATTGAACGATTTCATTCAAGTTTAGTAATTAAGGCAAACGAAGATTTCAGATAAAAGGCATGCGCTGTCGTCGTGACATTTATTTGCGGGCCGCCATTCTCAATATTCTAAGGAATAATTTTGTCAAGAATGTAAGACCCAGTATGAGCAACTCTAGTGATAGAGTGGTGTCGCAATACATCCCGCATATACCACTTGTAATATAGCCCGGCCTGGCACACAGCATACACATGCCTAAATATATACGTAACCTCACGGCGACGCCGACGGCAAAACTTCGCTCGGAGTGTCCATATAATTTCTATCGCAATGAACTGCAGGCCTGTACAGGTAAGAAATGGTTGCAGGGCACTATCACCATTTAATGTACAATTACCTTTACTTTGGAACCAGTGTTGAATGACCTATCTTTATTATATTTGAAGAGTGTACAGAGAATCGGCATCGACAGCACGTGCCTCTTCTCACTCTATTGTAAGCAGACACAAGAAGATGCGCATTTGTGATGCGCATTTGTCTGATCAGAGTCGCAGGTGTCAATCCAAAAATGTCGGCCATTTAAATAAGAAATTAAATGTGACCTCGTAAGCTTGGCGGCGGAGCACAGAAGGTAAAGCGCATTTTGTTAAACCTGCTTTCGCAGGCGGAAGGCGAAGGTGCAAGTCGGGAACCAGGAAGTGACGGGAGGTCGTGAAAACGTTCGAATTACTTAAGGTAAACGCGTGCTGATGTTCCACCGAGCCAAATATATCACGTGCGTCACGCCTCCATAGGGATCATCATGCATCGTCGGCCATCATGGAGAGATTATGGAGTGTGTGGAGGCTTCCTCAGAGTGAATATTATCTGCGACAAGGCAACGTCAGTCCGCGCTGCCATTTATAGCGTATCGCGTCATTGGGCTACGAACTAAGGTGAATTTGCCTGTCCTCCGAGACCGGTCGTTCCTGATATCCCCGCTGCAATAAAATGACGCACTTCGGGGAGTACGCTTTGGAAGTCGCGGCCTATCGACTATCCTTTAGGCGATTCCCGGGTAATACATATGAGCGGCTCTACAAGCTCAGTCTATGCAGGGAGCTTCGCACCATCGATTTAATCAGCAAAGTGTATAGTTCTGCATGATGGCTCCTGCACGTATACAGAGCTGCTGATGTTAAACAAAGCCATTGCTGCCAACTACGTGTAAAAGTGCAAAAGTTACTTATTGTATAGCTAGCAGCAGCAGTCCAACATTTATTTTGATGCTAAGAATAATTAGATGTTTATTATTTTGATGCGTACACGATAATAGTGACAATAGTTTTTTAGAAGGCCTTAAGTTGTCGATAAATGCGAATGATTATAGAATCTTATTCGCCTGCATTATCATCTGCATTCTGTCGTCACCCATACATGAGTTATTGTTTTTTTAAGAATACTACATTTCAGGCAGCACTCATATTCTGTCAGACATCGTCTGGCGTAAAAATGAGAGAATGTTCGTTTTGCACGCGTGTTTCATCGCTGATATGCCCAATTTGGAAAGCGCCCCGTGTTGCTCTGGCTTTGCTTTCAGAGCTGCGTTCAGAGCCGCAGCGATAGAAAGCTCTTCGACGAAAGAGAGGTTCTGCCCTATTGTCTATAAGCGTCTGCATGCTCCTGTGCGCTATGTGCGTTTTCGAGGAAAAAATGGTCTGGGACACGGAACGAGCACGAAGAGAAAAATTAAGCGCAAGAAAAGTTTCATCTTGGAATAATTAGATGATAAAGCCAGGAAAGAAGTGGACACATTTTGCGATCTTTACGAGAGAGAGAGAGAGAGAGAGAGAGAGGTGAGGGGTAGGGTAAAAACATATTCTAATGCTTCTCAAACGAGCCGAAATCGCGAACGAATGAAGGAAAATACTGCTGCCTGAGTTTTCAACTCTGCGTTCTTCAGATTTTGTTTTGCGGTGTGCTATAATTGTATCATGCAGCCGTGCTATAAACCATTAGCTACGCCACATGGGTGGTTTGTCTTATGTCGTGTTTTCACCTGTGAGTGCAAAATTAGTGCACTGAGTTCCAAATTTAATGATGATTTCCAACACAATCGCTATAGACGTAATCTAACATATGGAGTTGTCTTCGAACGCGACTGTTTTCAAGTATCTAATATAAATCTATCCAAATCTCGCAAACTTTTCATAGTTGTGTATTTGTTTGCCATAATTTTCCGCGAAAATTGTGTCCTACAAAGCCGATAAACCACCTATGTAAGCAAAATTTGCATAGCTAGCATTAGCCTCTTTTATGAAAATTCCCGATAGTCAAAGTTTGAAGGACTTGTACACTGTACACTTAGCGCCCTCCGTGTTCGGGTGAAATTGCGATTCCTCCGATATTCTGATCCGCTGTAGTGGTTTAGATTATCTTCTTCCTATAACACATTTAAAAAAAAATTACTGTATGTTTTACAACTTACATATACCTCGCGTGAGGGATCTCTTTCCACCGTTCTTTAAGTACAAGGAATAATTCAAAGTGCTGCTCTTATTTTGCCGGCCTTCACTTCTAGATTTTCGCAGCTGCATGAAGCTGCAGCGACCTATATACAAGGTAGTAGCAAGTTGAATTGATAAGAAAAGTGAAAAGGGGAGACCTTCTATAGCTGTAGAACCGACGTCTCGCAGTCGCAAATCGGAAACAGGCGCTGAAATAACGTTTTGCGGAAACGTCTGATCAGATAGGCCGCAAGCTAGAATGTCTAGCAAACAAATTTCTGCGTGTTTTGCCACATATTCTGCATACAGCGGTACTGCTTGTTTTGCGGCCATGGGAAGCTTTAACTATTAACATCTATGTAAATCAACAAATACTACACAAAAAATAAATATTTGCGAACGGCGTTGTGCGGGTGTACTATATGCTGTGGTCTCTATTTTTACTTCCTTTGTATACGGCCTCAGTCAAGTGCCCACGTGATGTTCTAGCTTGGTTAAGCAAGTAAAGCAGCCTAACTTGACGGCTCAGAGGACAGCTTTACCTTGCCGTACCTGGCCATGGTGTACTGAAAGGTTTTTCCATTGACCCCGTAGAAATGAAAATTGAATTATTTTTCTGACATTTTATTGGAGGATTCTAATCTCGGTCAGAAGACACGACTGAACGCAGATATTTGCAGTACGGTGTATCGCGAATGGTTCCGAAAGGTGAGTTTTCCTGAAACAGGGCGTCGAACCTAAAACAACATTCACGCTTTACACAAATGTTTCAAGAGTGACGGGCGAAATGCGTTGTCCGTTAGCCATCATGAATAGTCCTTCGTATAAAGCTCACCCTAAATTACTAGTCCATGTACACACCGGCGACGGTCGTAAGATTGTAACGTACGCAGTCAACTTTCTTTATCCCAAATGTTTAGCAACATTACCGCTTTGGAAGTTCGGCTACCTATGGCACAATACAAAGCATGTTGTCATACATGCGTTCTTAACGATTCGCGAAGGGCTGCTTTGAGTTCAACAGGTCAATGTGCCGTTCACCTTGCGATTATTTCATAAAATCTCTTTTATTAATATCATACGGATGAGTGCGAAGAGGAGGATTGATAGCGTTATTATCTGTCTTACAGGGACACTAAAGCGAAACAATAAATCAGGGGCCCTATAACGTAAAACTATTTCAATATGTTTCTATTCCAATCTCCTGACGTCAAATTTGCGTAACCACAAACGCAAGCACCGGGCGGTCACCCGCAGGGTTGTCTGAACAGACCTATCAAACGCTCTCCTCGTTCACAGGAGGTTACTTTTGTTTGCTTGAAAAACGAATAACATTGCCTATACTGAGCGGCTTGTCGTATCTGACTGGCTGAGAAGAGGCGAGGAGAACACTCAAGTGGAGAGGGATTCGATGGGGCCGAGCCACTGCACTGAAAGTTGATAAACGGATTAAGAGGGTGGTGCCGGCGTCTACGATTGATCGTTTTCCCTTACTTAGCTTGCGATGGCTCGTCGAAAATCGCGGCGGCATGCAACGGAAGCTCAAGAATGACGCTAAAACAGACCCTCAGGAAAGAAGAGTTGGCAGAATGCGGGGGTAAACGTGCCGAAAGTGCTCGAGAACGTTACACGGCCACGCAAGAAATTTTATTATACGCAAATACACCCATGCTCTCCGGCAGGTGCGAGTAGCCAGCGTCTGAGCGATCGGCGGCAGCCATCTTCTATTCCTTTCGGAACGGGGCAGCCTGCGGCTATTCCGAAGAAAATTCAGTTTTGTTCGGCATATTAATGCATCTTTATCGCGTACACCTCACTTTGACGCGGTGAGCTTTTGCGGTTTTGTGACGTCGCGTCACAGGCAGGTGAAGTGGGTGCAGCGCGAAAACTTTTTACCAATAGCCGAGGGCTAGTGGCGAAAAGGGGTCGAATCAGAAATAACTGTTTTTCTTTTTTCTGTCAAATCATGCATAATCAGTGTGTACACATCATATCAGATGGGGAGGTATCGCGGTTTTCGTGACGTCGCGTGACAGACAGGTGAAGTGGGGGTGGTAGAAAAAAGTTTTTGACCAATCGTGGAGGGCTGATAGCAGAATTGGAATAGAAAAGTTTGGAACAGTTTTACGTTATAGCGCCCCAGTTTAGGCTAATGAAGCATTGTTTGAGAACCCTGCAGGCAGTCATTTAAAAAAAAAAAAGTTTGATTATTAGATGAAAAATTGAAGGTCCAAGTATCAGTATTTGAATTTCGCGCCGAAACCCCAGCGGCGGTAAGGCAGCGTGACGTCAGGGATACCAAAGTATGTTTTCGCATTTGGACCACGTTGGCTGAATAAAGGTTCCTGAAACTTGCCATGTTTAATATTTGGTTCCTTTAGAACACAATGTAGTCAATCTGTACCGCTATATATAATTAGTAGGCCCTAGAAGATGCCATCAAAATCCAAGATGTCACAGACCCCAGGTACGGGAACTTAAGTAGGCGTCGCCACCCGTATTTCGTTCTTGCGCTTTTTCTGGCTTACCAAACGTCTTATCGTTGTACGAGTGGTGTTTTTGGTGTTGTAGAACGGTAATTGACGGATGCAGAAGAAATCACTTTTCACTTTATTGTCCCTTTAAATTTTAGCGTTGTAGTCCTTCCCCTCCCCCCCCTCCCGCCCATATTTTTTGTAGCCATAATTACCGCATTTCGTCTCGATATTTTGTGCACACTATATAGTGATTCTCTTTGGCTCTTTTCGCCACTCCAGTAGGCATGTCAACGCTTTCACTACGTTTACGGTCTTAAGCACTTCCCATTACGCGCTTTTCTTCTAACACATGTAATTTACACGCAGTGCTCTTACTATAAAAACAGTTGCAAGCATGTAAAGGCTGATTCCTCGTTCTTTGAGTTTTTTCTTTTCTATCGCGCATGCAGTTTCTTTTTCGTCGTTTAGCAATTGTGGAAATGGGAGCGACGCTAGCTCACCACGATCACAATATTATGAAGCAAACGGATCAATCTAATTGAAGAACCTATGGTTTGTGATAGTTCTCTACATTTGTCTGAAATCACGCTTCTGCGAGCCGATTCACAAAGCTTTTCCTTCGTGAGAGCAGTTGGACATTGGCACACTTTCATCGCTAATAATATGTCCAAGATCACGGCTGGCTGCCTGAAGTTCTTACGGAACGCCTTCGGCAAGAACTTCTGCAAGAACTTTTTTTATGAATGCGAGCCCTGGCGACTAAATGACCTTAGAGTCTGTCGGGTTACATATCCTCAGTCTAAAGCTTTATTTTACGTGGTGCATCAGGCATATCTTAACGCTTTAACTTCTGCTTCTGTAGCAACTAAAATGCAATAACTAAGGAAACGTGCGAAAATGCAAATCCCTAAATCTTATCCCTGAGTCTTACATACCTGAATCTTAGATACCTGAAAATTCTGCTTCCATTTCTCCTGCTTTTTGTTGATGCCCTTTTAGTTCAAACTGCTGTGCCCCCCACCTATATACACACAACAGGTCACTGACCGAGCTTCAACATTGCGTTTCTCTTAGGAAAGTAGTTTACATTTAAAGGGTTTGAATGTTGGGCAGTGGAAGCATAGTAAATGTTCTGCATTAAAAACTTCTTTTATTGGCGCTCTGGTACGTCAGTCACGCACTGGAAATATATTTTCCGCAAAGGCAAAGGAATTTATTTTCGGGATATGCTTGTTGACTTCATCCCCGGTGAAGTGTAGGTACAGTTGACCGAATCTCTAACAGCACCGCGCGAGTGCCCGTTGGCCTCCCGATGAAGGCCCGCCGACGGCGCGAAGTGACCATATCAGCACGAGCAAGAGAGATGTGCAAGGCACCAACAAGTCTTTGCTGATCCCGTCGCCTCGCGCTGTTACAAGGCGCTACCAGCCAGCTAGTCGACGCTCGCGCGGTACTGTTAGAGAATCGCTCGGCTCTACCTCTACCCGTTAGCAACCCTACTAAACGAACCAACTTTTTAAATTTATTTTAGAGCGCAGCTCTTTGGCGTCCGTTCCTGGGTTTCGCGTCGTCGTCGGCGTTGTCGTCGGCCTCGTAACCAGCTCCGCCCCCCTTTCATCCCCCCAGCGCTAGCAGCGACCGACTGATACCGCTGGATGCCGCTGACGCCGCTAGAGAGTCAAGATAACGTGACTGCATAGAACACCGTCGCCGCCATGCAGAAAGAGGAGGAAAGGGTCCCCCCCCCCCCCCTGTTCTTGTGTGGCGGATAGGGTGCTCTTCAGTTGCCGACGCGCCGGTTATTTCACGTAGGCCCCGGCACGTCGACGAATACGTGACCACCTTCCCACGGCTAGACCTGGTTCTTAGCGCTGCGGAAGCGAGGGTATCATATTGTTTGTGTCGGCATCGGCGGCGTTGTCCCTGAAACCAACTCCGCAGCTGGGGTTGACTCACTATCGGCGTCAGCGGCATCAGTCAGTCGCTGCTATCTCTTCCCTCCTCCCTTTATCGTGTTGTCCGCTTGCTGCGCGCGCTTCTGCCCCCATCGTTTGCCGCTGGGTGTACACGCCGCCCCCCTCCCCCCTCTTCCTGCGAGTCTCCGGTTGTCAAAGCGCCGGCTCGAACTTAATTCCTTTCTTCGCTCCTCCTCCAATGCAACCCCTGTGCGGTGGCAATCAGAGAGCCAGATTGGTGGCGGCGGATCTGTATATGTGCACCGCCCGAGCCGAAATTGCCGCTGCCGTTCGCCCTGTGCGGTGGCAATCAGAGAGCCAGATCGGTGGCGGCGGATCTGTATATGTGCACCGCCCGAACCGAAATTGCCGCTGCCGTTCGCCACTGCGAAATTATCTGCCAGTTCTTTCTGAGCCATGAGCGAGACGACCGATGGAAGTCCTCCGTCTGCTGCTGCTGCTGCTGCTGCTAAACGAGCTGCCAGAGCAGAGGCCCAGCGCCGTCGCCGTCAGAATCCAGAGGTGCGTGCCGCCGAAGCAGAAGCTTACCGTCGCCGCCGTCGAGATGATCCAGGAGTACGCGTCGCCGAAGCAGAGGCTAAGCGCCGCCGCCGAGAAGACCCTGCCGTTCGCGCCGCCGAAGCGGAGGCTCATCGCCGCCGTCGAGAGCAACCAGCAGTAAGCTAGTAGTGGGGGACTTTAATGTTGACATAAAGACAAACAGCAATTTCCTAACACTTATGCGGGAGAACATCCCGTTCCTCTCGCTCGTAACGCGTCCCACGGCTGTGACAACCTCGCGAGGCACTTGTATAGATCTCGTCTTTGAGAATCAAGCATTGGTGTACCAAGTCGAACATATATCAGTCTATTTCTCCGACCACAAAGCTTCCTTCATGACTGTCAAGAACTGTTAGTGGAGTCTTTGTTAAAGGAATACGTGTGAAAAATAAAAAAAAAATTCTGTGATAGCGCATACATGTGTTGCTCGATTTCTTTGCCTCAATCTATCGAAAAGGTGAAACAGCTTATTTGCTGCGCTCAAATTTCGCATTAGGAAGTAACGTAATCGTCGGTAATTTTTTCTTAATTTAGCAGACTAAAGAAATTGTTCACGTTCCATATCACCCCTAGTTTGTTTTCAAATGTTATTAAAGAAGTTCTGAAGCCTATTTTAGAGAACGCCTACTTTTTGGAGAATTATTACTTATGTCATTACCTAATTTTATTACGTGAATTAAGGATTTCCTACTTGGTCAGGAAAATGCTTGACATGTATTTCTTTCCTCCACGTAGGCAACTCAGCGTGGATGACAAATATGTCGATAAAGGATTCCTTAAGAAAATACTTTGCATCTAACAGCACAATTATTCAGTGAACATTCGGCAATGTTTAATCTTCGTGTTCTGATAGCTGAGGCGCAAATTTCAGAATGTAAGCGTTTTCTTTTTTTTTGATGATGATAGGTATGTTACCATTTTAACGTGAAGAATATCATGATTTGGTGAATTTCATGAAAGCTGCACCACAAGAAGCGCTTGCCACTTCATAACTCAAACGCTCACTTTACTGACCACTGTGCTTCAGCTGGATACGTAAGGAATGAAAAAAATACGATAGAAAGTTCCATGTGCTGTTTCAGAACTCTAATTGGCCCTCTCACTTCAAAGTTCATAACTTGTATTGTTGAAGGCCCACTTTTTAACTTGGCATTGTTCACTTTCTCTCTGAGAAGCCGTCTGAGGACAAAGAAAACTGGGCTTCATGGGTTGTCTGTGTTTCTTGTTTCACTTTCTCAATGTGCAATTCCTACTATGAAAAAACAAAAAAAGACCACCTGAAATGATACACCATTCACTGCTGTTCACAAATTTCTCAATTTCATTAAAATGGTTTATCAGTTATCTATACATCACTCAGTTCCGGATATCTTCGATTTCTCCGCTGAAAATACACAAGGAACGCTGGATGCGATGGGCTAAAAAGAAACATCTCTATTTACGTTGCCTGTATTATAGGCGATGACTCCTACTATATTTTGCTGCTTCATTTCGATGCTATACGAACAGAGCGATACCATCTTTCTTTATGGCCATGCCATAAAAGAAGGCCACTCAAGAGAAGATCAGTAAAGAATACGTATTTGACAAATACTTCGTTCAGCTATTACTCGTCCGTTTCAGGATTACAAGACATTAGGAACGGCCGCTTGTTGACCACAATTCTGCAAAAACATCTGAGAACCACCTCATAAGGTTTCTAGCTCGTAATTTCAGGCGAGAAACTGTCACATGTACTAAAGGCTCTAACACTCGCGAACGTGTTTTATTTTCGTTTGGCTGCTGTCCGGAGACTACAAGATTTTCGCAACCACAAAGCTTTTGCATTTCCTAATTGCTTGACTATTGTGGAAACCCAGAGATTTTCAGTATTGTATGACTTCTACAATTTCAGTTTTAGTCTATGTAACAGTAAAGCCGTCATGAAAGCTTTCCGCACAGTTGCTAAACTAAACTAGAGAAGAAGAAGAAGGTGCTTCCTGTATCGCCGATTATGCTTAAGGTTCTCGAAATCCTTACAACAAAAGGACATATATAGAAAAATTGGGACATCCCCGCGAATCGAAAAGCGAACGAGGTTCAAGCTGCTCCTTTGCGTCAATAATCATCAATGCTGTCGCTTTTCTTATTAAGCTGCTGTCTTGAATGCGTGTTTCTTTCGTTATAGGTTTTCTCTACACTTTTTCTCTGTGTGCGTGCGGCCTTCGATATTTTTTTTCATTTACATTTTTTATATTGCTCAACTTTCGTCTAGCGGTCGCCTAAACGCGCTGAATGATCACTGCTCACGTCTTCACACACTCTCTCTCCCTCTTATCCACGATTACTAAGCTAACCGAACAGCCAGCCACCTGAACTCTGCCAAGCTGTCCAAACTGAGGCGCATTCCAAACCACAACACCGATTCGAGGGAGGATAGCCTTCCTTGCTCAAACCTCCTCTCTTACCTCTCTTTTCTACGTGCCTTCCCCTTCAAGTGGACAGCCGCGGCTGTTGAAATGTCAAGCACGCCACTCCAAACCAACGTCTTGACCACACGCATTTCTTTGTGAACAAACATTCAACGTTCGCCAAAGCGCTAGAAGCGACGAAGTGCCGGGCTTCGTAAGAGGTGAAGGGAGAAGGTAGTAAAATGCATTTGAAGCGTTGCGGTGTTCTATCCTATTTTTTCGATTTTTCTATCACTATTTTGATTACACGGGAAGTCAAACATTTCAAAAGGCAACATAGGTATCATTGTTTATTTTTATTGCGTGCAGCGACAGCGGCCAGAACGACTTATAGCTTTGTGAATATTAAAGATCTGTGTAAATACATTTGTTACGAGTGTTTAGAAGTTGCAACCAAAAAACGTAATGGATTGCAGTAGCGAATAGAAAAAAAAACACAATTGCTGGAAGATCTGCGTCTTCTTTGCGATTACTGGCATCTAAAAGCGACAAGCCGCCTCCGTCTATTGCGGCTGCTTCGAGCATGTCAGGATCACGGTGAAAATCACAAAAAACTCGAGAAAAAGTCGCTCACAATGTGGAAAAAAAGCAGTCATTTATTTGTTGAAATTACATCACTTAGGGTTAGATTGCACACCACGGCAAGCTCACAGTATACCTTTCGAGCGCGTCGCGCAAGCGTGACGCTTCCATGCAAAGGACATATCGCGGTAACAATTATCAGAAATAAGGCACTTTCATGTGCTACTAACTTTTTTGTCAGCGAAACGCAGGTATCGACGAGGCTGGATCCGTTTTCCGAGTCAAAGAAGCGACGCCGCGTACTCCAAAGGTCAACAAGGGTCGTTGGTTGAGGAACCGAAACCACAAAATGAAGAGCTTGTTCAGTGAATGTTCTAAATTTAAACAAACGAAGGCGCCTGCCTACACAGGCGCCAACCCGAACCAACCGACTTCACCAAGCAACTGGCTCTGCTTCTCGCCGGAAAGATGTCAAAGGGCGAAAGATTGGAAGGACAGGTTGGGAGAGAAAACCTAAAGCCAGAACGAGGGAGAGTTTAAGCAACGCCCTCTCTGAAGACTTTCGGTCACGTGATAGTTCGAGGCGTCGAGATGCCGCCTGAGCCGTCGGGCGTGGGGGAAAGTACAAAATTCCCATCTTATCCTCCTCCCCTTCGGGCAGTGGCAGCACCGTTTAGGCATATATGGTTTAGTACTGGCAGGTGCAGCTTCGCTCTCGCTTTTTAGTATTTTATACTTCTTTGTGGATAAATCATCGAAATGACCGATATGCTCGACGAATGTGCATCTTCTGTGTCTGTAGAGGTTACCGTACTTGCATTTTCTTCGAGGGATTGGCTACGACAAGCATCTAGAACGAGCAAGCGCCAAATCTTACCGTTTCGGAACGGCTGCGCATCGAAGCAAAGGATCCGTATTAGTGTTGTACTTCAGGGAATTGCCTGTGCTAGTGGGGACACCTTTGCATTTCCTGTGCACTGTGATGTTGTTTGTACAGGTGTGTCGTGTGGCATGCGTGCGTACAAATGGGTGTACGTATGTGTATGTGCAGTTGCAGGCGACTCATGGTTTTTCATGCGTTCTCTTTTCTTCCTGTCGTCGCCAAACGATGAACTAAATGCAAAGCGTGTTCACGTCTGTAATAGGATAACGAACAGTTAATTGTGCTTTGATGTTTTTCAGGCGTAAACTCGTTTATTCGTGGCCTCAGGACGTCAGCTTATATGTTTTGACAGCTGTGTCCCTGTAAAGGAAGTGACTAAATCAAACGTGCAGGGTGTTAGTGCGACTTACGCAAAGCTCGCTTTCCTTCGTCTTGTGAGAAACCGATCTGTATAATATTCGCAGCGTCTATTTGTGCTGATGATCATCACTTGCGCCGCAATTTGTTTCTTTATGAACAGTGTAATTAAATGAAACCTGCCAAATACCGGCCTTACCCTTTATAAATGGCGCAAATACATTGCTAATTTTCACAGCGACTTGGATGCGAGGTAGCGCCTTTAAACTGTGGAAGCTTCAAGTTTATTTCCAACCTGGCACCAAATCGCGCGCTTTAGATAATTTAGTTTTCGCTTGCCAGTCATGTTGGTTAATTAGTAATTTAACTATCTTCTCCAAGGTAAAAGAATTCCTACGTGCATGTGTGCTGACATGTTCATTTAACATGTTATATTATGCGCTTATTAGTTGTGCCGATTTTCATTGGCTGATGTATAGTCTTTTGAGGCTGGTCGTACTGATCATCATCATCATCATCATCTCATCATCATCATCATCAGCAGCAGCAGCAGCAGCAGCAGCCTGGTTACGTCCTCTGCAGGGCAAAGGCCTCTCCCATATTTCTCCAACTACCCCGGTCATGTACTAATTGTGGCCATGTTGTCCCTGCAAACTTCTTAATCTCATCCGCCCACCTAACTTTCTACCTTCACCTGCTACGCTTCCCTTCCCTTGAAATTCAGTCCGTAACCCTTAATGACCATCGGTTATCTTCCCTCCTCACTGCATGTCCTGCCTATGCCCATTTATTTTTCTTGATTTCAACTAAGATGTCATTACTTCGCATTTGTTCCCTCACCCAATCTGCTCTTTTCTCATCCCTTAACGTTACACCTATCATTCTTCTTTCCATGGCTCTATGCGTGGTCCTCAATTTAAGTAGAGCCCTTTTCGCAAGCCTCCAGGTTTCTGCCCCGTACGTGAGTACTGGTCGTACTGTTGCCATACTGCTTCTTTGAACCGTAATCTGTTCCTTGGGTAAATGTATTCAAATTGTTTTTTCTTGGCTGTTAGAATGCATTTAATGTGCTCTGTTTGTAAAGTATTTGTGCATTTTTTTATTGAATAACTTTAATGAAAGGTCCTGCGAGCTACGGGACGCAAGGTCCCATAGAGCGGGCTACTCCCACGTTGAGACCGGGAGTTGTAACTCCCTGGCCGCATCGTGGGCTCGCTGGACGGCCCAGAGCTGCTCCACCAGGTCCGTGCTGCGTAATGCTTCTTGTAGCCTGGCGGAGTCTTGATCCTTGTTTGCGTGGGTCCGACCACACGGCCAGAGCAAGTGATGTACGTCTAGTGTGCTATGGCAAGTTTCGCAATATGATGTTTTGTATAGGTCAGTCATGTAGTGATGTAGTGTGCTGTGGCAATTTTCGCAATATTGTCACGTAGTGGTGACGTTAAGAACACAGTAGCAATACTGTGAAAGGCAAAACTAGATTTTATTGGGCGAACCTGTGCCCACAAAACAGGCTACACTTATAGCACAACGAAAGCGGCGAACACAGTCGGCGATCGTCGAAAATCTGATCAGCGGGTCAGGCGCGTCGGCTTTTGTAGAGCAGTCGTCGAATGTTCCAGACCAATCGTTCGGACCCGCGTGCCTTCCACAAAGTTCTACACCATTCGCGTCAGGTGATGAAATAAGATAACATAAGGTTCGGCGACAACAGACAGCGGATAGAAGCATCGATAACTTTCCAGAAACTTCAGATATATGCAGGCGCGTCCCACGCTGTGCGATTACATTTGTTAGACGGCGAAACGTGGTTGCCCGATAAAGATAAGTACACGTGTCAATACCCCCCTCTTAAGAAGCATCGTCCCGATGCTACAAATATAAGAGCGAAACACAAAAGGACACTTATTAAACATAAGTAACAAAACAACGAAAAGAAACGAAGTCCAAAGGTCAGTTACGCGAAGCCCAAAAGTTCATTAACGCTGGTAGTACGGCTTGAGTCGCACAACGTGGGCTATTTCAGGTCGTGAGCGGCGCCGCTGTGATAGCGAAATGCCGTCTGGCACGACCTCATAGTCCAGTGCGCCAATACGTCGGATGATCTTGTACGGTCCGAAATAGCGACGCAAAAGCTTCTCGCTCAGTCCTCGTCGGCGTATAGGGGTCCAAACCCAAACACGGTCACCGGGCTGGTACTCGACGAAGCGTCGTCGGAGGTTGTAGTGTCGGCTGTCGGTACGCTGCTGGTGCTCGATCCGTAGGCGGGCAAGTTGTCGAGCTTCTTTGGCGCGCTGGAGATAGGTAGCGACGTCAAGATTCTCTTCGTCAGTGACGTGCGGCAGCATAGCGTCGAGCGTCGTCGTCGGGTCCCTGCCGTAAACCAGCTTAAACGGCGTGATCTGTGTTGTTTCTTGCACCGCCGTGTTGTAAACGAATGTTACGTACGGCAGGACAGCATCCCAGGTCTTGTGTTCGACGTCGACGTACATTGCTAGCATGTCGGCGAGGGTCTTGCTCAGGCGCTCCGTGAGACCATTTGTCTGCGGGTGGTAGGCAGTTGTCCTCCTGTGGCTTGTCTGACTGTATTGCAGAATGGCTTGGGTGAGCTCTGCTGTAAAAGCCGTTCCTCTGTCTGTGATGAGGACTTCTGGAGCACCATGTCGCAGCAGGATGTTCTCGACGAAAAATTTCGCCACTTCGGCTGCGCTGCCTTTCGGTAGAGCTTTAGTTTCAGCGAAGCGGGTAAGATAGTCCGTCGCCACGACGACCCACTTATTTCCGGAAGTTGATGTCGGAAACGGTCCTAGCAAGTCCATCCCGATCTGCTGAAAAGGTCGGTGAGGAGGCTTGATCGGCGGTAGTAATCCCGCTGGCCTTGTCGGTGGTGTCTTGCGTCGTTGACAGTCTCGGCATGTCTTGACGTAACGGGCGACGTCGGCGGTCAGACGCGGCCAGTAATACCTTTCCTGTATCCTCGACAGCGTCCGGGAGAATCCTAGGTGCCCAGCGGTAGGATCGTCGTCTAAGGCGTGCAGTACTTCTGGACGCAGCGCCGACGGAACAACAAGAAGGTAGTTGGCGCGGACTGGTGAGAAGTTCTTCTTCACGAGTAGGTTGTTTTGAAGCGTGAACGAAGATAATCCACGCTTAAATGCCCTAGGGACAGCGTCGGCCTGCCCATCCAAATTATCGACGAGGCCTTTAAGCTCCGGGTCCGCTCGTTGTTGTTCGGCGAAGTCTTCCGCGCTTATTATTCCAAGGAAGGCGTCATCATCCTCGTGATCTTGCGGCGGCGTGTCAATGGGGGCGCGTGATAGGCAATCGGCATCTGAGTGTTTTAGTCCGGACTTGTATGTTACAGTGATGTCGTATTCTTGTAGCCTGAGGCTCCACCATGCCAGCCGTCCTGAGGGATCCTTTAAATTCGCTAGCCAACACAAGGCGTGATGGTCGCTGACGACTTTGAATGGCCTGCCATATAGGTAAGGGCGAAATTTCGCTGTAGCCCAAACGATGGCGAGGCATTCCTTTTCGGTTGTAGAATAATTGCCTTCCGCTTTCGACAACGACCGGCTAGCGCAAGCTATCACGTGTTCATGTCCATCTTTTCTCTGGACTAGGACGGCACCGAGGCATAGGCTACTGGCGTCAGTGTGGATTTCGGTATCGGCGTGCTCGTCGAAGTGCGCAAGTACGGGCGGCGACTGCATGCGTCGTTTGAGTTCTTGAAATGCGTCGGCCTGCGGCGTTTCGCACTTGAACTCGACGTCACATTTAGTTAGCTGCGTCAGCGGCTCAGCGAGGCGTGAAAAGTCCTTGACAAATCGCCTGTAGTAGGCACACATGCCAAGAAATCTACGCACTGCCTTTTTGTCGATGGGCTGTGGGAACTTTGCTATGGCAGCTGTCTTCTGCGGGTCGGGGCGGACTCCAGATTTGCTGATGACGTGGCCTAGAAATAGAAGCTCCTCGTAAGCGAAGCGGCACTTTTCCGGCTTCAGAGTAAGTCCTGATGACCTGATGGCCTCTAGTACTGTTGCAAGCCGCCTAAGGTGAACGTCGAAATTTCCGGCGAAGACGACGACGTCATCCAAGTATACGAGACAGGTCTGCCACTTCAATCCTGCTAAAACCGTGTCCATCACGCGTTGGAACGTTGCAGGCGCCGAGCACAGTCCAAATGGCATAACCTTGAACTCGTAGAGGCCGTCTGGGGTGATGAAGGCGGTCTTTTCGCGATCTCTTTCGTCGACTTCTATTTGCCAATAGCCTGACTTGAGGTCCATCGACCAGAAGTATTTAGCGTTGCAGAGCCGATCCAATGCGTCGTCTATCCGTGGAAGGGGGTTTACGTCCTTCTTCGTGATCTTGTTCAGACGACGATAATCGACGCAGAAGCGTAGGGTTCCGTTTTTTTTCGTCACCAGGACAACAGGGGATGCCCACGGGCTTTTCGACGGCTGGATGATGTCGTCGCGCAGCTTTTCGTCGACTTGTTCTCTTATAGCTTCACGTTCTCGCGGCGAAACTCGGTAAGGGCTCTGGCGGAGTGGTCGAGCGCACTCCTCGGTGATTATGCGATGCTTGGCGACTGGTGTTTGTCGAATCCTCGATGACGTCGAAAAGCAGCCTTTGTATCGTCGGAGCAGACTTCTGAGCTGCTGTTGCTTAATCACGGGGAGACCTGGATTAATGTCGTAGTCTGGTTCGGGAACCATGGTCGTCGGGGTAGATGCGGTGGAATCTGAGAGGACAAACGCGTTGCTGGTTTCCAGAATTTCCTCGATGTACGCGATCGTCGTGCCCTTGTTGATGTGCTTGAACTCCCGGCTGAAGTTTGTCAGCAACACTTCAGTTTTCCCTCTATGCAGTCGAGCGATCCCTCTTGCGACGCAAATTTCACGGTCTAGCAGTAGACGTTGGTCGCCTTCGATGACGCCTTCTACGTCAGCGGGTGTTTCGGTGCCGACCGAAATAACAATGCTGGAGCGAGGCGGGATGCTCACTTGATCTTCGAGCACACTCAAGGCGTGGTGACTACGAGGGCTCTCCGGCGACATCGCTTTATCTTCCGACAGCGTTATTGACTTCGACTTCAGGTCGATGATTGCGCTGTGTTGGTCTAGGAAGTCCATACCGAGAATGACGTCTCGTGAACACTGTTGGAGGATAACGAAGGTGGCAGGGTAAGTACGGTCATGAATGGTTATTCTTGCCGTGCAGATTCCAGTCGGCGTGATGAGGTGTCCTCCAGCGGTCCGAATTTGAGGGCCTTCCCATGCGGTCTTAACTTTCTTCAACTGGGCGGCGATGTGTCCACTCATTACGGAGTAATCAGCCCCTGTGTCCACTAAGGCGGTAACTGCGTGGCCGTCCAGAAGCACCTCGAGGTCGGTGGTTCTTTGTCTGGCGTTGCAGTTTGGTCTTCGCGTCGGATCACGGCTGCGTCGCGTTGACCTGTGGCTGGTATGTGACGTCGTCAGGTCGTCTTTCGTCGTCGCATTCTTTCTTTCCAGACTTCGTCGGGACGGCGGCGTGTCGTTATGTCGTCGAGGTAGTTTCTTCGGCGTCTTCGTCGGCAGCGGAGGGTCTTCGTCAGTTCGACGGACAGCAACCGCACCTCCATCGGTTGCTGCTTTTAGTTTTCCGGATATGGGCTCGCTGACCGGCCCCGGGCTGGACCAGTGAATGGTCGGCGCTGCGGCGACAGGTAGCGGCCTGGTGATGGCGAACGCGACGGTCGTCGAGAGCTCCACTGAGTAGCCGCGAGGTAGTCAGCGATATCGCGAGGGCGTTCATCTTGCTGCGGGCGCGGAGCGTTGACGGCGAAACCTCGCAGTCCCATCTCCCGGTATGGACATCGTCGGTAGACGTGACCCGCTTCTTCGCAGTGGTAGCACAGCGGGCGGTGGTCAGGAGCGCGCCATACGTCTGTCTTCCTCGGGTAGCTGCGCTGGGCGACGGGTGGGCGTGCTGGCGGCGGGGGTGGTCGACGGAATTGCGGCGTTACAGGGCCCTGTCGCGGTCGCGGAGGAGGACCTTGACGGCGTGCGATGGCGGCGTAGGTCATCGCTTCTGGCTGGGGTTGCGGTAATTAAGGTTGCACCTCCGGAACCCCAAGCGACCGCTGAACCTCATCTTTGACGATGTCAGCGATCGAGGCCACTTGAGGCTGCGACGACGGGAATATCTTCTGGAGCTCCTCTCGTACGACTGCCCTGATAGCCTCGCGCAGGTCGTCGGAGGCCAGCGATTGAACGCCGGCATAGTTTGTAGAGTTGGTGCGGCGGTCGAATTGCCGGTTTCGCATCTCGAGTGTCTTCTCGATGCTAGTGGCCTCGCGAAGAAACTCGTCGACGGTCTTCGGTGGGCTTCGTACCATACCGGCGAAAAGTTCCTCCTTTACACCACGCATCAGTAGCCGGACTTTCTTTTCCTCGGACATTTCCGGGTCGGCGTGGCGGAATAGCCGGCTCATTTCTTCCGTAAAGATGGCAACGTTCTCGTTTGGTAGCTGCACTCGGGCGTCCAGCATAGCTTCAGCCCTTTCCTTGCGCACGACGCTTGTAAAGGTGCGCAGGAAGCCGCTACGGAACAGGTCCCACGTTGTCAAGGTCGATTCCCTGTTCTCAAACCAAGTTCTGGCGGCGTCTTCTAAGGCGAAGTAGACATGCCGCAGCTTGTCGTCGGAGTCCCAGTTGTTGAACGTCGCGATGCGTTCGTAGGTCTCCAGCCATGATTCCGGGTCTTCAGTCGCTGTTCCATGGAAGGTTGGTGGGTCCCGAGGTTGTTGTAGGATAACGGGGGACGCTGGGGCAGCCATTGGGGTTGTTTTGACCACGATCTTCTTTGTCGACTCAGGTAGAAGTCCGTGCTCTGGGGGCAGTCCTTGCAGTCTGCGGCTAACACGCTGGTCTTGGGCGATGTTGGTTTTGTCCTCGGGCTTCGGGCTTGGATCGCGGCTTTGCGGGGGCGTTCGGTACATGAACGCACTAGCACCTCCACCAGATGTCACGTAGTGGTGACGTTAAGAACACAGTGGCAATACTGTGAAAGGCAAAACTAGATTTTATTGGGCGAACCTGTGCCCACAAAACAGGCTACACTTATAGCACAACGAAAGCGGCGAACACAGTCGGCGATCGTCGAAAATCTGATCAGCGGGTCAGGCGCGTCGGCTTTTATAGAGCAGTCGTCGAATGTTCCAGACTAATCGTTTGGACCCGCGTGCCTTCCACAAAGTTCTACACCATTCGCGTCAGGTGATGAAATAAGATAACATAAGGTTCGGCGACAACAGACAGCGGATAGAAGCATCGATAACTTTCCAGAAACATCAGATCACGCTGTGCGATTACATTTGTTAGACGGTGAAACGTGGTTGCCCGATAAACATAAGTACACGTGTCAATATGATGTTTTGTATAGGTCAGTCATGTAGTGATGTAGTCCGTTCTGCGTGTTCTGCGTGTTCTGCGTATTTGTGCAGATCCTTTGTAAATTTATTCAATATTTTACTCTCCATTTTTTACGCGATCGGTTGTAGTTTTTTATGTCACGAGTCGCAATCAAGCACGACTGCCGTGTTCCACAAGAAGGTTACGTTTTTTTTTTTAAGTTGAAGTAGGCTGAGTTATACGATCATATGTATTTTTATGTTCGCGAATAACTACACCATGTTCAATATCCCAATAGTAGCACCACATTTATTTGAATGGTTTTTCTACGTAAACCAATAAATAGTTATTCTATTTTGTGAATTGTTTGGTGGCATGCACAGCGATTATACTACGCGTTCGGACGATCGACTTTTCCACTCCGACCAACCTCCGTATTGCCTGTTGCCACTATGAAAGCGATGCGCAAAGGCAAAGCCCGCATATTGTCGCGAGAAAAAGCCCGCATATCTCGCCACTATGAGTTGGCGCCACGCTCGTGCATTCACCCCTTTGGGTGACAGTAGAGAGAGACATTGAAGAGGAAAGGCAGGGAGGTTAACCAGATATGAGTCTCCGATTTGCTACCCTACACTGGGGATGGGTGATAGGGGTTAGAAAGATGACAGAGAGGAAAACACTAAAAAAGAAGAAGGGGAAAAAAAAGAAGGAACGCTCACACATGGATAGACACATACAAAAGGCGTTCCAGTTAAAGTCGTTCACACAGGCCGGTAGATCGCAAGAAGCGCTATAGCGCTTGCACGGCCTTCTTCTGTGACGGTAGGTCCTTTCGATGTTGTAGAATTCTTTTTTCGGATAGCGGTTGGTCGTCCAGTTGGTCAAGTTCGTGGCTAAGGCATGCCCTCTGTGGACTGTACTGCGGGTAGGCGCACAAAATATGGCCAATTGATTCTTCATGGCCGCAGTGGTCACAGGTTGGGGTGTCGGTCATCCCTATGCGGAATGCATAGGCTTTGGTAAAGGCAACTCCCAACCAAAGTTGATATAAAAGCGTGGCGTCTCTACGGCGAAGCAGTGATGGCGCTCGAAGACTTAGTGTGGGATCAAGTGAGTACAGTCGCGTATTTCTTGAATGTGGCTCATTCCATTGCGACACGGTGCACTGCCGAGCAAGTAGGCGGAGCTTCCGTGCCGCGTCAGTTCTAGAAAGAGGAATTGGGACGTGGCGCTCCTCGGTATGGGCTGAGCGGGCAGCGTGATCCGCCCGTTCATTGCCGATAATCCCGCAGTGACTTGGAAGCCACTGGAAGGTTATTTCATGGCCTCCATCACTTATGTGGTGTAACGTCTCTGTAATATGGAATATTAGTTGTTCGTGCGGTCCGCGTCGTAAAGGTGACAGTAGAGACTGCAGTGCCGCCTTCGAATCGCAGAATATTGTCCACTTGTTTGGCAGTTCATCACCAATGTGATGAAGGGCAGTAAAGAGCGCTGCCAGCTCTGCTGCCGTCGATGTTGTCGCGTGGGTCGTCTCAAATTTGATTGTTGTAGCTTTCACTGGTATGAAGATTGCCGCCGCGGAGCTGCTTGGAAGGACAGATCTATCAGTTTAAATATGCGTAGAGTCACGGTAGTTCTCGTACAAATATAGTAGCGTGAGCTGTCTAAGGGCTGGTGATGACAGATCAGCTTTTTTCGAGATACCAGGTATTGCAAGATTGATCTTTGGCTGAGCGAGGCACCATGGAGAGATCGAAGGCCTCGCAGCCGGAGTGAAACAAGCTGGCAATGATTCATCGTATGCAGTTAGCGTTTGGCTGAAAGATGTGTGTGGTCTGTCCGCTGGTAGAGAGGCTAAATGGTGACGAGGAGTCCTGGCTAGATGCCTTATATGGGTCCTGAGTACTTCAATTTCAATGTGGGTCTTGACAAGGTGGTCTCTAGCGATTGCTATCGTAGCCACTGTTGAAGCACTCTGAGGCAGGCCTAGACAGATCCGGAGCACTTGACCCTGAATACTTTGTATTGTGCGCAGATTCGTTTTGCCTGTGTTGTTTATTGCTGGCAAGCTGTATCGCAGAAATCCTAGAAAGAGCACCCTGTACAGTTGTAACATGGCACTTGGCGACGTTCCCCAGGTCTTGCCAGCGAAAAACTTGAACAGGTGGCAGATGCCTGTCAACCGTTTTTTCACGTATGATATGTGTGGGCTCCATGACAAGTCCCTGACGATTATGACACCTAGAAACTTGTACGATCGGACCCGTTGTATTATTTGGCCATTTATCATTACACTGTAGTTTGTCATGGGTTTGCGCGTAAATGGCACTAGTGCGCGTTTCTCGGAGGAGATTTCCAGGCCTCGATTGCGGAGGTAGATAGCAGATTGTGTGGCGGCTCTCTGAATTCTCGCTCGCAACTGTAGGCGTGTTGCAGTAAAAAAAATGCTGTGATATATATTCGAGTCTGTGTGTATTATTGCGCTTCGTGGCAAGAGCTGTAGAGTCGATAAATGGTCGTGTAGCATCGATATAGAATTGTTTCACGTTCTTACGAAAAAGTACAAGCAATAAAGCCAGGCACTTATAGGAATCTTTCTTTGAAAAAACACATAGAAACACTGCGATAGCTATGCGTCGAACAGTATACAAAGCGTTATTCGCGCCCGCATGTGCGTGTTTCACGTGCATTTACGTACGTCCTTGTATTCTGAACCAAACTGCGTATTCACTAAATTTTTGGTTGATATTGGCCAATGTACGTACACGTTCTCAATCAAGCTTAGCGCTAATAACTTTACGCTCGATCCATGCTTTTTTTTTGTGACGTACGTATAGAAGCTAGGACAGGGTACCAAGAAGTGCACGTATTGATACTAGGTATAGTCATTTTGGGATGATGTGCAACAGCCGTGTAAGCCGAGAAAAGCGCCGAAATGTCTTATTTAAGGCATATCTAAAAACAGATTAGCGCAGACATCTTCCATACGTTTACGCAAAACGTTCTCAAGCCGTCTTCTCACGAAGTTTTAAAGACATCTTAGCAAGATGTAAGCAGAGTACATATTAACAAGATGCCTCCAAGTTGTTTTTTGCAGCACTTCTTCCAGACATGTGCAAAAAGAGAGTTTGTAGCCTTTCTAAATAGTTGTAGACGTCTTAGTTCATTTTGGCTGGTCCAAGACGTCTTCAAAACGTCTTGCGTGCAGTGGGAATTCTCTGCTTATAAGACTGCTGTTGATGATGCTGGTCCTTATGAGGCTACTGCTGGTGTGCTGGGTGTGTTCAGGATAGAGATATTCAACCGGAGTGTGCGGAATATATTCGCTTTGTTTTCAGCAAAATTTATTTACCCTTTTCTTTCCGAACAATCTTTTAAACATTGAACCGCAATTGGGCCTATTCAAGTGGATTACCTGAAAAGACTAATTGCGTGGCAATCCGTAATGTATGATGGGCTAATTTAGAAGCTGAACTAATGATCTTTATAATTATTACCTTTAGCGCACATGGTATAATTGTAAAATTGAAATCGAGCCATAGTGAAGCTATTTCTTATTAGAAGAAATCCTATGAATCCTATGACTACTGCCACTTTCAAGACATCCATCCTCAGAATCTGCTAAAAATGTCTTGACGTTGCAGTAAAGATGCATAGCGCGGCTAATAGGGGTCTCACAAGTTGACGTATGACGTCTAAGTATAGAGGCTGGCTGACGTGAAAACTTTAGGCCATCAGAAAACCGGATGGGATGTGAAAAAACAAAAAAATGAGAAAAAGGAGGCGTCAGGGTATTCTTGCTGCGAAAGCATCAAATGGCACATTGCTCGAAGAAGCCGGTGTCAGCAGCCGCGAAGCGGCACCTGAGTTCGGATTGGCTGCGACGCCACGTCACATGCGCGCCTTGATGGAGCATAGCGGGCGAAAGGTAGCGTCTGCTGCCGTGTTGGCGCGCCAGTTATTTTTGAGGGTAGACGGCATTGATAAGTCACCCTCGCTCTTGGAAGCCTGTGTTAACTGCGCGTACCTTGTCCTCTCGCCTGCGCTCAAACTTCGCCTCGGTAATCGCTGTTAAGAAATTATTGTGTAATAAAAGATAACAATTTCGAAAGGAAAAAAAAAAAGACGGTGGTAGTGAATTTCCAACCAACGACCCCACGCTCAGAAGCCGAGTGTCTTATCCATGGGGCTAAACCAGCACCTGCTAGGTGGTATACATGGGCACTCTGCTTACGCCATCATGCTACTTGGACCGAACTTTGCATCCAAAGCCCCGCGTGACGAAAGCGGTGGCGTCAAAATCACGACACCTTACTCGGGAGCGTCCGCATTATATTCTATGGCAGTCGGGCATGGTAGAATGAGGCCACGGATCGAAGTGCAACGTCCTTGTGCTATCTAGGAGGAGCTGGCCAAGCGTCTCAACGCGCTCGCCAGCTCACGAGGAGCTATAGCTCGATGAACTGCTCCGTGGCGTTCAAGTGGGCATTATTGTTTTCGCATTCACAACTCATAAGTGCTTAGGTGTCCCCGGGTTTTTTATTCATAATTAATGCAGCGTTGCTCAGAAATCACAATAGGATATAACATCACAATTTGTGTTATGTAATTAAGAGAGTTGATATGGCGTTACGCTGGTCTTTCTGACGTGTCTCACGACTATGGACATGCAAAAAAGAGAAGACAAATTGGAACATTAAACAAAATCACACGCAGGGCTACTAGAGCTGATAATGCGGCCGGCCACAAGAATTTCACTTTCCGTGGTCTATTTTCATTACAGAGGTGTCAGCACGATATGGTTTTCTCTGCCAGGGCATTCTAATTCGCCATAGGTTCCACTATGCAAGTGGAACATATCTGTAAAATTGTTTCACATGCTATACAGAATCTACCCGGAGCGAGATTAAAAGTTTGCATACAGGAAGACGACATCTGCGGCGCCGGTTCGGGCTACTAATACTACAAACAAGCGCACTATGACGGTGGCATCGCGGATCAGCTCTCAGGTGTGCGCTTTTATAGCGGCAGCCGTTATGGGGTCATTCTAACCTATCTGGTCCGGGCGCTGGCGTCAATTACATCGCAGTGCTCCAAGTCCGAATACTCACTTCGGGCCTTGGGACTTGAGGCGAGCTTTATTATGACCGCACCTCTAACGAAATCACGTGATTGAAATACGCCTGCATGAAACAAACGAGGCAGAAACAAGCAAACGAAATCCCTCTTGGAAAACGGCCAGCTCGGATGTGGTGTTATCGCAGCTCGTATACGTATCCTGCGGGATATGTCGTTCTCCAGAAAGAAACGGCATGGCATTTCTCGCCGGACGATGCTGTCGCTGCATTCTATAGCGTAGCATTTCCTTGGTATTCCACGTTGTGTTGTCTGTCACACATACCACGGAAATATAGCGCACGGAGTACGCGGAACGCTCAGAAGCTGCGCTGGTAGCGAAAGTGAAGGAGAGGCACGAGCCGCAGTGAGTTGTGCAAGCAGCTGATGCCTGTCGGTAGCGATAGGCGCCTGCCTATAGGCGGCCCTCACTTCCGGGCAGTCCGGGTAGGCTAGACGTCATCTTTGCTTGCCGCAAGGTGCCTTGGTTACCGCTAAAATTATTTTACTGCTTGTTTCTGTCCAAAATTAGTGTTGGCTTCATTTTTGTGTGAGGGAATAGCTTTCATATGTGCAACCAATCTCGGCGGCATTAGAGAGAGAGAGAGAGTAGTGATTAAAGAAAGGAAGGAGGTTAACCAGTTTGAGCCGACTAGGCTATCCCGCACATGAGAAGAGGAAAATGAGGCTAAGATGAGTAGCACGCGAGAAGAAAAGTTTAGTATGCCATGGGCGCTACAACGTAAGACTATTCCCAACTTTTCTATTCGAAGGGTGCTACAACGTAAAGCTATTCCAAACTTTTCTATTCCAGTTCTGCAATCAGCCCTCCGCGATTGATAGTAAACTTTTCCAGACCACTCCCACTTCGCCTGTATGTCATGCGACATCACGAAAACTGCGATAGCTCCCAATCTGACATGACGTGTACGCACTGATTATGCATGTATCGACCGAACAAAAGAAAGCGAATTATTTATGATTCGACGCCTTTTCGCCTTTAACCCTCTCCTATTGGTCAAAAGGTTTCAGGTTGCACCAACTCCACCTGTCTGTCACTCACCGTCACAAAACCACGAAAACTCATTGCGTTAAAGTGACGTGTATACGTTAAAGAGGCATTAATATGCCGAAAAAAATTGGATTTTCTTTTCTAAATAGCCGGTGAAGGCCCCGTTCCGAAAGGAATAGAACATGGCTGCCGCCGATCGCTCAGGCACCGGCTACTCACACCTGCCGCAGAGCATGTGTTTATTCTCGTACAACAAAACATTTTGCGTGGCCGTATAATGTTATCGAGCCCTTTCGGCATGTATACGACATCGCTCTGCCAACTGTTCTTTGCTGAAGATCCGTTTTAGGCGCATTTTTTACTGTTTGTTGCACGCAGCCGCGATTTTCGACAAGCTACAGCAAGCTAAGTAAGGGAAAGCGGACCAATCGCAGACTCCGGCACCACACTCTTGATGCGGTTATGTATTTTCAGCGCGCTAGCTCGGCCCCATAGAAACCCTCTCGACTTGAGCGTGCTCCTTACCTCTTGTCAGCCAATTAGATAAGAAAACCCGCTCAATGTAGGCAATGTGATTCGCTTTGAAAGCAAACAAAAGTGACCACCTTAAACCAGGAGAGCGCTTGATTGGGCTGTTCAATCAACGATGCGGGTCACCGTCCGATTCTTGCGTCGGCGGTGATGTAAATTTGACGTCGTATTATTGTAATAAAACACATTTGAATAGTTTTACGTTATAGGGCCCCAATCCTGCAATCAGCCTTCCACTATTGGCAAAAAAAAATTTCGGGCCACACTCAACGTCACCTGTCTGTCACTCGACATCACGAAAGCCGCGATAGCTCCCGTTCTGATATGACGTCTACACACTGATTATGCATGATTAAACCGAATAACAGGAAAATAATTATTCGTGAGTCGACACCTTTTCGCCATTAGCCCTCTGCATTGGTCAAAAGTTTTCGGGCTGCGCCCACTCCACCTGTTTGTCACGCGACGTCACAAACCCGCGAGAACTCAGCCCGTCAAAATGACGTGCGCGCGTTAAATATGTATTGAAATGCCGAACAAAACAGAGTTTTTCTGAATTGCCAGAGACTGTGCCGTTCCAAAAGGCTTACAAGATGGCTACCCGCCGATCGTTCAGGCACTCGGTACTCGCACCGGCCAGTGAATATGGATGTATTGCGTATGATAATCCTTCTTTCCGTGGCAGTATAACGTTATCGAGCCCTTTCGGCATGTATACGACATCGCTATGCGAAATCTTCCTTGCTGAGGATCCGTTTTAGCGGTAATCTTAAGCTTCCGGCGCGCGCCACCGCGATATTGCACCAGCCACCGCAAGCTATTATTAAAGAACATGACCGGCCAATACAAACAGTTCTTAACTGAAATTTCTGAAATTGGGAACTAGAGTTAGTCAGCTCTATATGTAGCATAATCATTAAAGACGTGTGAAGACCGACATGCACCAATGTCAACAAGGCCACTGCAAAGACGCTATAGCTTTCCTCTTGAGCTTTTGTAATTGAAAGCTTTTTCTACGGAACGATTTGGGCGAATCATTAGCACACGACTGTACCTCATGTAACATTTTACCATGATAAGGTTTTCCGACTTCGTTCAAGTAATGGCACAAAACATCTAGAGCGATGTTTTTCAAACACATATCAGCAGCACACTGTCAATAAAAAGGTACGACAAAACATGCCTCTTGTTGTTAGTATACTGATACGCTTTCTTTTCTTCCTTATTGACTTGGCACACTCGCAGGGGAGACAAAAGAAAAATACGCACGCTTGCTTTTGCTTTTATTGACCCTTTCACCTCCTTTGGCCATTCCGTTTCTGAACGGCAGTGCTAACAAACTTATTTTGGGACCCAGCGTGTCTAGTAATGTCTCCAGAGCAGCCTGTGTGGACGCAACCACCAATCCTTGGCCTAGGTAGCAGGTATTACCTAATTTACTGCGCCTTTAGCTCAATAGCCGCTCACGAACTACAGACATCTTAGTCTCGTACGTATCCTTGGGCCTTCAGCTGAGAAAAAAAAGCTTCCTTGCTGTAGACCGACAAATATTTACCTGAAACGTAATTGTGTTTGTCCACGTGGAGACCGTAAGAGCCTTACAAATTGCCTCCGCCAGCTTTTGACTCTGTGGATGCATATACATAAGGCTAAGCGGGAGGATAAAACATGGCAAACACACTGTTTCGTTGCAAAGACATGAAGGAGATACGAAAAAAATAATATTTGAAGCAGACAGGAAGTTGCACCAGCCATAGGCTCTCACACACTGTTCAGTCTTTGGAGTAGTGGCGAATATCCTCTGTGATTTTATACATAATTGCCTAAAACATGTTTATTATGCATTGTTTGCTTTGTCAGCAGTTTTATATCGAGCTTTGAACCATCAATGCAAGTTTCAACATGACTGTAGACACATCGAGCGACTATATCCGCATCTTTATTCGCTTGATCGTATACATTCAGTGTGCGTTTACATCACCTTTTTTGCAGCGAGGAAAGCATACAGAGAGTACGAGACAGGTATATAAAAATATATTTTATTGGTGCTAAAACACGAGTAGGATATTTCCACTAGTAGGAACATTCCCAACTAAAATGACAGTAATAATGCTAAAAAATGCTAAATAATGCTAAAATACACACACACACGCACGCACGTATACGCCCACACACACATACACATGCATACGAACACACACGCACGCACACACACAAACGGGCCTGCGCGCGCGCGCGCTTTCGCTTGAAACGAGTTCAAGTTGAAAGACGGAGCCAACGTTTTGACAAGTGGACTTGTCTTTTTCGAGGCCACTTGAAAATGGCCTTTAAAAAGAGAAGTCCACATGTCGAAACGTAGGCTCCGGCTTTCACCCTGTTCTGGTTTTGCTCATCGTCTTGAATTTCCATCTCCCGCCTTTCCCCGTGTTTTCCAAACATTTATTGTTGACGTTTATTAGTTTTAATAATTGGGCTACTATAGAGGCGAAGATCCAGAGTAAACGACAGGACGTTCCTGCGCGCAATAGAAAACAGAGTAATGATCATCGCGCTCCGAGCAGCGCAAGGAGCAAACGTGTCAACACCACCCACAAACACTCCGGACGAGAGAAAAAGGTGGTGAGCAGCGAGAGCGCACCAAACAGCTTGGCGCACACGTGAAGGCCAAAGCAGCGCGCCCCGGGGATTAAGAGCCGACAGCGCCAAGAAGGCAGGCGATGGCGCAACCACGCAATGGCCGGCAGGCGCGCGTTGTTATATAGGACGCGCGGGGGTGTAATTTGGCGGACCGCAATGGCTCTGAGGACGTGTCGCTTCGCAAAAGCGTGCTCCGCGCTGAACATACAGAAAAACGGAATTTTAGAATGCGCCTTGACGTATAGGCAGCACGTCGTTGTACACTGCTCCCGCGAGAACCATTGTTGCCGGCTCAACCACTTGCCGCGTTTGAGCGACGGAGTATGAAGCCACGGAGGGGGCCAATCGAAACCGTTATAAGTGTTGGTTTCTATTACGACGGCGGAAGTTTAACGCATTTTGCTTTCCTGTCAAGCAGCGTGACGCTGTTTGCTCTTCGCGCTGTATTGTTCTGAATTTATATGGCACAGTATCCTTGGTTGGGTATTGATTGGCGCGGTTGATGTGAACGTCAGTGGCCACCCCTTGTCGCTCTGGAAAGCTGAGATGCGTGTTATTACAGGGCGTTCACTCGCACGGCGCGTGGGATTAAATCGGGTACAAGGAATATTGAGTAGCGGTGTTTCCCTCGGCAGGCCCTGGGGATTGAAAAAAAAAACACAAACACACACACACACAGGGTGATCGTTTTTAAGGTTTATGGAGTTTTGAATAATAGCCTGTCGCAGATAACGTAATTTTAATCTTTGAGCTGGATTATCCAGAGGCGGACATTACTTACACGAGAAAACGAAACACATACTCAGCTAATTAAAAAAAATTACTAATAGTCATTTCTCATTCATTACTTTACGTCCCACACTGCAATTTACGAATTGTACCCGGTGAATTTGCAAGGGGTATCCACTTGTAATGAATTTCCAGAATGACGCCACTTTGGAGATATGCGCCATCAAACTTGCCCTAAAAATGCACTCTTGTTCAACTTACTTATTTAACGAAACGCTCTTTGATGCATTGAACCACAATAGTAACTGCAACGCCCATGTACTTCATTGCACACTTTGCGAAATTATATCTCTAAACGGGTGTCCTCCTGGAAGCCGATACGTCTTGCAAGCTCACAGGCTAAAATTCGTACGTTGCAGTATGTGCCATGAAGTAATTAATTGAGAAGTTAATGATTGAATTTTTGTTAATTATTGGAACATAGTGTTTCGAATTCTCGTGCTACTAATGTCCGCCTCTACGAATAATCACGCTGAAGAGCAAGAATTATGCTGTCTGCCACAGGCAATTCTAAAAAATTCCGTGAAGCTTTAAAATGATCCCCCTGTATATATGAAATGAAATAGTGCATGTTCGTGTAGGTTGAGATTCGAGATAGGTCGCCATTAGCATCGAACAGGTTACTGATTAAATAATTTTTTTCTTTACAACAGGTGCATGCTAAAGGCACTCATCATGCAATTTTCGTGGTACTCTATAGGCATTATCTCGTTAAGTGTCATCATGTTTACCCGCCAGAAAAAAAGTCGCCAGAAAGGACACTTTATTCTTAACCAGCCATTATTCCATACGGGATCCGAGGTGTGCGAGCCTTCCTACTGTCTTTGATGTCGTCGTTACAGTAGTTGTTGTCATCGTTATCGTGCCGTCATAGGCCGTCATCATCATCGCGTCGTCTTCCTCGTGTTATCATTGCTGACATTGTACTGGTCGTCGTTAACATCGTGGTCCTTGGCTTTGTGCTAGCTATTGCTGCTTTGGTGTTCTTTTCTATGGCACTCTAGACATTTATAAACAGATTGTCTACACATGGTATACGCTCTTCTTTCAAGAGCTAAATGCTCGAAAAGATGCTGTGATTTTCAATGTGACAACAGCAGCTCAGTTTGCTACCAGCTTCAGAGATCCTGGGCATGGGTTATTTCTGCATTGCTGAAGGACATTAAACGAAGAAGATCTTCGCGGCAAATTACAGATAATGTGCCACGCTCTTTTTTTTTACTTTGTAGTATTCAGCTCCCATGAACTAAACTGCCGCTCACGTGAACTCTATAAAAGGCAATGCATTCTCAAGGTAAACTGTCACAACTTGCTCCAGTGAATAGCCAATATGCGTTGGGTCATGTAGATCCCCAATACGTGCACATTCGTTTTCCAGCGTATCGGCTGATGTTCCATGGGCGAGACACTGGAGCATGCGATGACATATAATCAACGCATCATAACCAGGCTACCGGCGAATCATCTTTTCTTCCTTGTTTCTTACCTACGAGAGTCCTTTTATTCAATGCTCTGGGGCGTCATAATTTTAAGGTCTGAAGCTTGGAAGTGATCAGTGCCGCCTCGTATTCCTTGTTCAAGACAGCTTTGCACGTATTTCTTGGGAGCGAGAAACGCTCTTCCTTCCTCATTGGAGCATTCGGTGTTTTTCTCATTTCTTGTCGCTGCACTGGCAGAAATAGCTGGACCGGAAGAAAGGCGCCTTCTCTAGACACCTTTTTTGCCCTTGTTTTTCTTATTCAAGCGCATGAATGTTTTTCCATCGCTAATGCACGCCTGACGTCGCTTAGAATATTTTCCAGACTGCTCTTACTTTTATGTTCCTTCCTTAACTTTACAACGGCTTGTCTACCAGCTCACCCAAAGAGAGAGCTGCCCACCTACTAAACTTTGTCAACAATCCAAAGCATGAATGCATTAAATGGTCTTCGCTTATATTTTTTCTCTCTCTCTTTCACTCCCCTTCTAACATGTAGGGCAGCAAACTGGGCTCAGTCTGGTTAACCTCCCTGCCTTTCCATCTTCCCTTCTCTCTAAAAGCGGACACCCACCTCAAAAGTGTGTAAAAGGAAATACGCTTCGGCTCCCACACGGGCGCCTTGTTCACAATGAAGTTGAAGGCGGAAATGCTCCGGTTATGTAGGCTTTAAGATGTAACCTAGGCAACGTGCGTACATGTGGGGCAGTTGCCGTCGTTGCGACTAAGTGTGTGCTCCGTGGTCTTGATTGTCAGGGATTCAAGGAAAAGCCGAGAACTCCAGTGCTTTTCTTTTTCCATTGTCTTTGCGTTGTCCCACTATATTTGATGGTGAGTCGTTTCTGAGTGTTCGGTGAGAGCATTCGAAGATACGTTCTTCTCTTCATGTGCTACTTCAGTCTGTGCTGGAAATTGCCTGTCTTCTTGATGTAACTTCGATCGCAGCCTGCGCATGGGATGCGGTAGATAACGCCTGTGAATTTTTATTTAGGCAGCTTGTCTTTAATGTTTATTGGGGACTGTCTTAACTTTTTTGTAGGCACATGCGCTACTTGTACACTGTAGTGGCGTAGAACACGCGCCAAGCGTTCGCTCATCCCAGAAACATACGGCACAGGAGCACGACTATTGGGACGCGCGCTGCCGGTGCATGCAAGAAGTGCTAGCTAACGTTCCACGGAACGCACAAACGAGTGAGAACAGCCACTTTCAGGGAGATCCCGATACACGTGCTGTATGTCAGCAGTGACGTCTTCCGACTTTTGCAGATCCTGTTCGCGCGGTTCACAAGCGAGGCCACTACAGACTTCTTGTGGGAGGCAGGGTTTACAGAATCGAAATGCAAATAGCGACCTGTGTCCGCTTTTAACCGTTGTGATGTATATTCCCGACCAGACGGGTTTCGCTTCAATTCTTGATTTCACAATATGTCTAGAAGTCTGAAGCTTCATTGAATTATTTTATATTGTACTATATTAGAATTTATAGCAACGGAAACGGAAAGAAGTCGAGTGAGCAAGTATGGATTTCTTTTCTTTTTCTTTTTGCAATTGGGTTGGGTAGGAAGAGGTGGGGAGGGCGAGGGGACGTATTTTGTTTTTGGTTCGCATGGCAGCGTCCCGTCCATCACCTGGATCAAGCACTGGTACGATGGATGATAAAATAAGAAAATGGAGAAAATGAAATAAATCTTTACAAAATAGGGCCCCAGTGCAGCATTTCTACCCAGGCACTGGACCACCTTCACGACCTATGGAAATGGACCACAGAGCCTTTGCTGCAAAACAAATGTTCACTCTTGCAGAATGGCGAAGCTGGGCGAGGGTTACAACATGGTTGGGGGTCTTCGGGTACAATGAATAGGCTAACGATCGGCCGATTCGGGCTTCTACAGTGCAGGGTAGCAAATTGAATGCCGGTTAACTTCACTGCTTTTCGCATTTTATTTATCTATCTCTCTAGAACAACGGCAGCTGTCACAATTTCCAAATGCTTTTTCTTAGCCCCACTTTGTTCAACCTTGCAATCCTTGGACTTGCCGGCGTTCTACCACATACAGTAAACCTTTCCATATATGCTATATATATGCTATATGCGATATATGGGCCTCGGCAGTTACACGTCTCCAGGTGCGTGCACGGCTCCAAAAAGCAGTGACCCTAACATCATCGTACCTGCGTGCTCAAAGCCTCAGCATTTCGACCGAGAAGTGCGCCTTAGTCGCTTTTACCCACAAGCCCATGACCTAGTACCCCATTTCTATTAAATACCAACCAATTTCCTACGCAAAAACTCACCGATTCCTAGGCGTTATTATCGAGAGAGACCTTTCATGGAGCCCCCACATCTCATACTTCAAGAAGAGACTTACTTCTATCTCCCATATACTAATGTTTCTTGCCGGTAAAACGTGGGGCACATCCGAAGCATCTATGCTTCAACTGTACAGGACGCTCTTCCTAGGATACTTGCGATATATCACACCAGTGCTGTCCAATGCTAACAAAACTAACATCCATGTCCTACAGAGCATTCAAGCCCAAGCCCTTCGAACATGCCTGGGGCTACCTCGAAATGCTTCAACCGTGGCAACAATTGCCACCGCGAGAGACCACCCAATAATGACCTATATAGCTATCGACGCACTCCGGGTGCATGTTCGCCATATATCCAGAGTCCCTGACCACCATCTCGCTCGCTTGCCTGAGCAATCTAGGCCTGTTCACCCACTAGTCGATGGGTGAACGACGTGCTGCCCAGAAGAAGCCATTAATAAATAATAGCGATCCACGAATCGCACAACTGACGCACACTCAACACGGGCGCAGGTATACAAATCCACCGGCGAAAGATCGACACCCTTCCAAAATGTTTAAGTAAGTAAGTAAGTGGTCCTGATCCCTTTTGACTCAGGGCAGGCGTTTGTCAACGCCACAGGAGATGTTCAGAGTACAAGAAGGAAAGAAAGTAAGGAGAGAAAACACATAAAAGCACTTAAAACACAGTTTTGTCACAGTCACAGTCTGTGAGTCCGTCTGGTTGGTCCGGTTTGTTGTATTCTAGGCTCCAGTCACCTCGGATTTCACTAAAGCCACGACAATCCAATCCGCCAGCGCTGCCGGTTCAAGTCAGCGCGTCCCAGATACGTCGCTGCCTGGTCGGCCGTCTTTATTTTAGGAGTTCGTGTAGCTGAGGAGGTCGGCTTCAGCGGCCACTCGCTGTGACTGGGCGGCTCTAGCCGGGCGATATCTGTCTGGGGGTTTCCTTCACCTATTCGGCTCACCTGCCCAGTCGTTCCCACTGTTCTAGCCGGATCTTCGTAGTCTCGGCGCGTGCAGTTCGGTCCTCCTCGGTGAGACCAGTCAGCGCCAGGCTCTCAGCCAGGGGGCACGATCGGGAAACTGCGGGAAGTCTCGGACACTGTTGTAGCACGTGGAGAAGGGTTTCTTTTGGTGCACCGCACAAGTGGCACGTCGGATCCACGCCGAATAGTTCGTGGCGGCGTTGGTTTGTGAGGAGAGCGTCAGTGCGATCTTGAAACAGCAGGGCGCTGCCTCTATCTCCTCGGTAGTCTGGTGATGGGCACGGTTCCGGCTTGTGGTGGTAATATAGTGCCAGGCTTTGCTTTTTTGCCACTGTCGTGCGCCAAATCGTTTTTTCAGCCTCATTGATTTCCTTGATGACTGCCTTGCGCCAATCTGCCTCCGTCTTAGTGTCGTGTTGTTTTGAATTTTCCCTGTATTTCGTGTCTAGGGATGTGTATTTCCGAATCCAAGCCGTCTTGATGTTTTTGTATCTTAGGTGTAGGTACATTCTGCGACTGTAATTTGTGTTTGCCATGGATTTGAGTCTGCCGGCATATTGTAATTTGGACCGCGCCTCCCTTGCCTCGTACGAGGGCCAGCTCATTTCACCGCTTACTGCTGCATTTGCAGTGGCTATGCTGCCCCCTAGCAGCCAACGGCCTAGTTCTGTTTGGTGACGCTCCAGGCATTTTATGGTTTCACTGGAGTAGGCCAGCACATCGTCTGCGTATGTTGTCGCTGGTACTGCTACTCCCTTCCACAGTGTGCGTCCGACAGTGTATGGGTTATATGAATGTCTGGCCAAGTGCCAGATGCGGCCTTTGAGGCGATTAGATTTATTTACTAGTGCTTTTTGATGCGGATCCAGAAAGTTTGGTTGGTCACTGAGAGTTATGCCGAGGTATTTGTATTCCGATGTTTTTTTGACGAGGTTTCCTTGGAGGGTGAATTCATTGTTAGTGTTGCTTGTATTTATCCCCATCCACTGTGTTTTCTCAGTGTTAAACCTTAGCTGGTCGGTTCCTGTGACTTGGGAGCAGATGTCGAGCTGGTGTTGGAGGTCAGCTGCTGATTCTGCTAGCAGCACAATATCGTCCGCGAATGCCAGACATGAAATTTTGGCGTATTCTTCTTGTTTGTCAGTTGTTATCGTGGACAGGCGGAGGCCTGGTCCTTCATTGTCTAATGTTTGGAGTAGTTGTGTGATGTATATGTTGAATAATGTTGGGGACAACGGGCATCCTTGTTTTAGTCCTATCTTTTGCTCGATTTTCTTCGACCTTAGTTCATGTAGTGTGTACACTGCTGTGCAATCCGTGTATAGGTTCTTGAGCAGGTCTATGCTTTTACAATCTATTCCATTGCTCAGTAGTTTTTGCCAAAGCCTCGAGTGGGGCACACCGTCATAGGCTCTTTCCATATCAAGGAAAGCCAGATAAAGCGTTGATTTTTCCTTATGTTTCATCTCCATAGCCTGGGTGAGGGTGAATATATGGTCACTTGTCCTGCGGTTTAGTCTGAAGCCGTTTTGAGACTCTGTGAATATGCTATTTGATTCACAGAACTTTTGTAGTCTTCTGTTGAGGATTGCGCTGAACAGCTTTTGTACGTTGCTCAGCATAGATATCGGGCGATATGAATTTAGTTGTTCAATTGGTTTTCCTTTGCCCTTGTGTATGAGGATCACTTTTGCCTCTTTCCAAGCTGGTGGAATTTGACCCGAATCGAGGATGCTGTTGAAGTAGTCTAGTAGTACCTCTCTTGCTTTTGTCTTTAGTGCTTTTAGGAATTCGTTGGGGATATCATCAGGGCCTACTGCTTTTTGGTTTTTAGGGTCGCTGATGCTTCGTTTCAGTTCTGTTGTGGATATCGGGCTCAGTATGCTATGTTCTTTTTTTCCCCTCTTCATCTTATCAGTCGCTGTGTTTAACGGCGGTTTAACGTTTCCAGCGGCGTGCGTCAGATGGCAGCACAGGAACATGAAAAAGGTGAATTATGGTGCGCAGCTGCGCGTTGACCGTGTTAAAGCACCCGCCAGACAGGCGGCCCTCGCGTGTCGCGCGGGGAACACCCCCTAAACCCCCCCGCTCCACCCCCCCCTCCCTTGGTGAGGCTTCTCGAAAGTGTACATGGAGGTCAGCACGTTTTGAGGTAGTTGATCTTAGTCCCGAGAAAAGTTGCTTTGGAGCACTGAAAGGCCGTTCACGGACGACCGTATGAGGAGGCAACGCAGAATTGAGTGTCCTCATTGGTAGAACATGACGCCACTTGCAAGGGCCCTACGATTGCAGGAAAATGACGACACCTGTATGGGCTCGCCGATCGGATGAAAATGACGACACCTGCACGGGCTCGACGACTGGCTGAAAGTGACGTGACCCCGAAGGATTGAAGGGGTTATAAGTGAGATAATGATAGGAAAGGGAGAAACGTTCAGAGACGTTCTTCTTACCACGCGCCGCAGCGTGCGATTTGTTGCCGGCCGTTGATGACTGTTTACTGTTATTTTATTTGTTTCCAAGTCCTGTATATAATGTAAACAAACCTTCCAATTTCCAAGTCCACCTCAACGGCGGTCATCTCCTGCAATCAACGGCAAGATCAAATAACGGCCGCCATTATCCGCCTCTTTGTCTCTCTGATGGACCGTCGAGAGGTTACGTGTCTTCAAATTAGTGCTGGAAGGGGAAGTTCTGCAAAATGCAATTTTTCTTTTTTATTTAGATGACGAAATGACAGATAGAGCAGCAGGCTTTTTCAAATAAAGCTTTTTTCTCGTCCTCGGCAGCTATATTGCAATGTTTGCGCTTTAAAAATAAAGCGAACTGTAGCATGCAGAAGCCCATGAAATGTATCTGTAATTTTGTGAATACATGTAGGTGGTTCCAGGTAGCCGACAGGTCAGCTTGTTGTTGATTGGCTGGAGGAATATCACGTGAGGAGCGTCGAAAGAAGGGCCGTTTCGCAAACGTCAATTTGTCGTTGCACTGGGCCGCCATCGCAGAAATATTCCGCCACAATTTCGGTGCGACGACCCGCGCGAATTATGATAGTGAGCGGTAATATGCAATGACGGCCGACAGGCAGGTGTATCGCCGCATTACCCCGCCCCCCCCCCCCCCTCGTTGTTTTGGGCCATTAAAATATTTTGTTCATAATTCGTGCTCATAGCATTTGCATCAGCTTCGTGCGGGGTTTGAATTTGTGTTTATAGCCATCATTTTTTAAAGAAGGCAAGTTTCTTTGGCATAATATTGGCTGAACATTACAACTATGCGGCAGATTTTGTCGGTTTTCACAGCTGCATTCGTATTGTAATCAAAATACCCGCTGTGGTTCTATAGTAGCGATGCTGTTGGGCTCTAAGCACAAGGCCGCAGAATCGAATCATGGCCACGGCGGCCGAATTTAGACGGTGGGACTCATAATCAAATCGTGCCATTTGGCACGTAAAACTCCATAATTCAATTTAATTTTTGTAATCAAGATGATTACCTTTTCACATCATCAGAGGTTATGACTACTGTGGCTTTTCAATTTATAAAAATGAATGCACCCTTGGCGGCGCCTTAAAGTTCCATCACGCCGTGTGAGTAAACAGTGAGTGAACGAGAGATGGCAGAGCCGGCGCTTGCGTCGTGCAAGCGCTCCCCTGTGGCGGGCGCATCGCTATCGGTAATATTCGACCGCTTCTCAGCCAGCCGAGCTACGCTAAGTCACTTTGAACAGCGATAGCGCGGCTTGGAACGTACGCTTTTCAGCACTGGTTTGCGATGTATGATGTTTCAAGGTTGTAAACAAGTGGCGTTGGCGCAAATATACGATGACTCATTCAGTTTCTGATTCATTCAGTGTAAGCCCACTGTGGCTGTATAACATTAAATTTCGATAATTGACATTCATGTAAAAATGTCAGTTGCTTTCTCCCATGTGCCAGGTAGTCCATTTATGCGTCCTCCTAAGAAAACCTGTGCATGTGCAGCGCTGACAAGTCGCCGGTGCTAGACAGCGTGTTGCCATGAGGCTAAATAAAGTTAATTGCGCTAAACCGGTTCACTAACTGTTATATTTTTTTATTTGTAGGAATCGGTAGTGAACCGGAAAGAAATCAGAGCGCGTTGGACCCAAACTGAACCGGCATTTTATTTTTCGGTTTGACACCTTGGTTTGATTGTCAGGAAATGTTACTGAGTGTGAATGGACATCAGTATGAGGATGATCGAGTACGTGCGACTGTGAGCAGAAGAATGTGCGAGGGAATTGCAATGAATGTTTACAGACGTGAGTGTGACGTTTCGTTGAAGCGACCTCTGATCTTGCTTTATATCAGTGATCATTTTAGCAAGCTGCTAATTCACATGAGTTATAAGCCTTATCAAACGAATAAGTGGACAATTCCATGAGATTTATTGTAGTATGATCCCATGATTCCGTTAGTAGGAGAGTGCGTAATTCCGTGAGCCTGAAAGGTCCCGAATGAGTCAAAGTCCGTAAGTCTCAGTGGTGCCTGCCTGAATCTGATTCTGGTGCGTCAGCGTACAAGTGAACCACACTTAGTCTGGTCTTGGTAAGTCTGAGCCCTAGTGCGCTCGGCGGAGTAAAATATTGGTGAGTCTGTGTCCAAGTGAGCTCGGCTGAGTAGAATTTTGGTTATTCCGAGTCGGAGGGATTCCAAAGCAAAAAAAAAAATATTTTGTGAGTCAGTCTGAGTGAATGCAGTTTATTTTGCCGAGCAATGGCAGACTCTCTCTCAAGTAACAAAACTGCAAAAGGAAGCATGCGTACACTTGAAACATTATACACCATTTGACCCACGCAACTGATGCAAAAAGTTAAAAATAGAAGTATGCAAGTGCGTGTAGCTGAACAGAACCAAAATAATGTTGTTTGCTGTCGCTTGGAGCAAGTCAGACTATGTTTTGTATTTCGCCCAATTACATAATTAGCCATTATTATTTATTCAACTACCCATTGATTATATTCAGAGACAATATGTTAACTATAAAATTGCAGACCATGCTCAAAATTTTCCTATCCAGCTTTCTGTTGCTCAGTATATGCTACATAAGTGCGCGCGACTACCTGGATACTTTAAAATTTTGGCTCATGCTACGTGGGACAGCCTGTAAATATAAAATTTTCCCAAACCTTCTTCACTAAGCAAATAACGTTACCTATACCAGTGCAAAAATCCGGGAGTTTTCACTACACTAGTGCAGAATGATTTGTTCCAGCGCACGGGGAAGCGAAAATTGGTTAGCACTTGCTACGTAGAGTTTAAAGGCTGTTTGCGCAAATGAAAAAACCCTCATTCACTAGATCCTTTCGTACGAGCGGATTTCAGCCTATTGTTATGACGGGGATATTATTAGCAACGGCATCCAGCCAACCCAGCAAGCAGCCCTTACGAACAGAGGGCTTTGTGAACTAATAATAGCAGCCTGAGGCCTGCTATTATTGGCCTATGTGAATTTACATGTGTGCGCTAACATGCTTACAATTCTTCAAGACCTGTAATATCGAGTTTACCGCGTATATAGGGAGGAAAACACTTTTTAAGGGCCTTCTTTTAGTTTTTCTGTGTTCAGAAGAATCAACGTACCAATTGACAGGGTTTGTTCAGCTGCATAAAAATCTCTGATCTAAATTGTGCCCAAGGAAAAGGCGAAGATGTATAAACTCGCAACGTCTCCTTCCCCACTGACGCATATATTTCGATAACGCACTTTCTGCTCAAGCATCCGGCGCACAGGTGCGTCTGTTTTTTCGCAGAAACCGTAATTTTGGTATCTGTCGGAATTCTTGTTCCCCTCTGAGTCGCTCAGGGTGTTTGCTGTTTCGCCACCCTATGCGTTGCCTACGCGTTTGTTCCTCCACTGCGTGCACCTTCTGGCGCATTTACGCAAGCCTAATCGATGCACGCCGCACGTATCGTACAATGAGTTCTATCGCTGCTTTCCATTTTCCCTTGCCAGAACGTGCGGCTCACACTGGCGGAGAGAACTTTATTCTTATTGGGAAACTGCGTGCGTGGCACCGCAGTTGCACGTATCGAAGCTTCCTTGAGCGAGTTTCGGAAGGCCTCGAATAGTTCCCAGGTAAATTGAAGTCTTAATTGCACTCTAAATTTGGCAGTTAATGCACAACAATGACGGAGGTAAATGTTTCAAAGGTCGAATAGCTAAGTATGCTCTAAAATCATGCGGACTTGGCGCAACCGCGTAATCTTGCACATGTGTGGTTTAGCTTAAAGTGTGGGACTCTCTTAATGTTTATGCTGCCTTCAATGTATGCTTGTATTGTTTGTTGTTTTTCTTTCGTGAAGTTAACCATGCCATTCATAGATGATGCGTAATATTGTTGTTCCAGGAGGAGGAATAAACTATTTCAGTATAGCAGATTTAATTTGGGACCTAGACCTCTCTAGCTAGATGATGGCCTTGAGCCCTTGGGCCTTGCCGGCATCTTCGGCCTGCTGGATTGCCTTAAGTTGGCCTTCCGATGCACAGCTGAGCAACGCGGTCTCCCACTGCTCTCTGCACTACTGGATTTCATTCTGTGTGGGTGTCCAAGGGCAAGCCCAAACCATATGTTGTAGGTGCGCACATTCTTGACAGAATCTACATCTATCCGTATAAAGGTCTGGGTAGTAGCGGTGGTAGGCCACCGGGTTCGTATATGTATCTGATTGTAAGAGGCGCCATGTCGTCGTTTGTCATCTACTTAGCGAGAAGTGGGCTCCGGCGAAACGGGCCCTTCCTAATTTATAGTCTTTGGTGATCTCGTTAAAGCTGGTCATCCGGTTTCTCTCCGTTCGCAGTATTTGCATGTCACCTGCTCGGCCCGTCAGTTCTGTGTGCGGGTGCCTATATGATGTGAACGTCTTGATTTTCACGAAAGTTGGTAAAATTCTTTGCGCTTCCGGTGAGATTCTTTCTTTGGCATAGTTCTTCACGGCTGTCTTGGAGTCGCTGACTGCTACGTTAGCCTCTGTGGAGGCTAACATAGCAGCCAGTACTAAGGCAGCCTCTTCCGCCGCCTCCCCTTTCCTGTTTTTACAGTGCCTCTAACTCTGGAGTCACCCTCTAAATCGCGGCAACTATCGACGTGCTCTGTCTATTTGCGTACTCCGCCGCGTCCACATAGAACACGTCCCTGGCACTACGGAATGTTTTGTGGAGTGCTCTCGCTCTTGCCATTCTTCTGTCTTCGTGAAACTCCGAGTGCATGTTTCTGGGGATCGGCGGTATTGCGAGATGTTCCCTTATTTTCCTTGAGATGTCTTTCCACAGTCGATGCTGTGCTTCTTAGGTTATTCCGATGTCATCTGAAATGTGTCTCCCCGTCAAACTTAGTGTGATTATTTTATACTGCGCCACTCTCTGGGCCTCAATAAGTTCGTCTAGTGTGTTGTGCACGCCGAGCACCAGGAACTTCTCGTTTGACGCATTTGCCGGAAGTCCCAAGGCGGCCTTCTAATAATGCATTCTATCTTGGCTTTCTCCGCAGCGTAGAGCTTGATGTAAGGAACCACATATACAATATGATTGATTATGAATGTTTCTATTAATCCAATGAGATTGTGCTCTTTCATTACATAGTTCTTGTTGGATTTCCGCTTTGTTAGTCTGATTGTTTGTTGAACACTATTGTCCAGTAGTTTAATGGTATCTCCATTGTGGCCGTTTTCGGATATGCGGAGTTCCAGTATTCTCAGGCTCTCCACTATCGGTATCCTGGTGCATTCTACTGTGACCAGAATGCCCGGCCTTTCCTTAACGCTTTTTCGACCCCCACATGTGGCTGTATAGAGCGGAAGTTTTGACTTTTTGCGAGGAACATCTCAGTTCCTTGTCTCTGATGTAGATTTAGACCGTGTTTACCGCTGTTTGGAGGATCTCTTCCACATACCCATCGCTTCCAGCCGCCACCCAGAGGGTGATGTCGTCCGCGTATTGGCTGTGTCCGAGTCCTTCTATCTTTTCGAGTTTCTCAGGAAGACCGCGATCATTGCCACATTGAATAGAAAGGGAGATAGGACTGAACCCAGTGGGGTACCCCTATTTACTAGTTTGAGCGCCTCTGATTTGGTTTCTTCAATTGAAATCTTTGCCGTACGATCTGTCAAGAAGTCTTTGATGTACGCGTATGCTTTAAGTCCTACATCCAGCTCTTGGAAATTTTGTAGTATTGCCTTCTCGTGACAGTGTCAGATGCCTTAGATTGAGACCTAGTATTACCTTGGTGTCTAGAGTTTTCTCACCCGCACCTATGATCTGTTGTTTTAGTTTGAGCATAATATCCTGCGTTGATAACTTGGGTAGAAATCCAACCATGGTATGTGGATAAAGTGTTCCATCATCCATGTATCTGGTGAGGCGTGTGAGAACCACATGTTCCATGCAGGATGTTAGCGATATTGTTCTTAATTTGGTCACGTGTGGTTTCTTTCCAGGCTTCGGCATAAAAATGATTTGGGCTGATTTCCATTGATTTAGAATGCCACCTTGCTCGCAGCAGCTATTCATTTTGTCTATGAGAGCTCGGATGGATGTATCGTTCGAGGTTCCTGAGTGTTTTGTTGCTTATCCCATCATGTCCTGGTGCAGATTACCGGTGCAGCCTGGCAAGTTCATATCTGACTTCTGCCTCCGTAATGGGAGTATTGACATCACGATTCTGGTTCCCTAGATAATCCGGGAGTCGTTCTCTATCCGCATCTTCAACATACATCTTTTGGAGCTCTTGAAAGAGCTGCTCTGCACCGTCGTAGCTGTGTATACCCTTTTATAGATTGTGTCCTCGTACGGTTTTTGTACTCCCAGCGTTCAAGAGGCCTCGGAGGATGTTCCAGGTCTTGCACATTCCCATCTGCCTTTCCATCAAGTTTCACGTGGTTTCCGACTTTTGTTGGGTTAACCTATTTGCATATATCTCGATGTCCTTTTTGAATTCCACAGTTATCTTCCTTAATTTCCAACTATGTTTTTGCTTTTTGCATCTTTTCAGCATACTAGCTGTTGCTTCCCACATGTGCAATAATCTGCTATCCATCTCCTCTATCCCTGCCGCCAATGGAACAATTTTGGTAGCTCGTTTAACGCTTTCTTGCAGTTTATCTGCCCATTTGTCAATGCCCGTTATAGTGTCTTCTGCATCTTACTGTAAGATTTTTCAGAAAGAGTCCCATTCTACAAGTTTCAGTTCTCCACCCCTTTCTTTCCTTGGGCCTGCTTGTACCGTTGTGACGACGATGTAGTGGTCACTACCTAAGCCTAGCTTTCCTGAACGTTTGTCCATAGAAAATCTGCTACATTCTTCGCATATGTGAGATCTGGCGACGTGTCTTTGTTTACGCTTATTCCTATTCTGATTGGGGCCTGAGGGTCAGTAATGAGCGTTAGTCGTTCATGCTGAGCGTCCGCCCATAGGCTTCGGCCCTTAACGCTCTCTATGCTGTATCCCAAATACATGTTTGTGATTTGTTGCTGTAGCCCATCGAACATTTCTTTAAACGTTCCCATAACCTCGATGATTGTAAAGACACTCTTCTCCTCTACCGTTTCTTGCGCCCCCTTTTTGTGTGGTGGTGCTTCCCCGTTCGCTTGCGAGGGAACGGGTGTTGGAGCTCAACTAGGCGTTGGCGTCCTACTGGCGTATGGTGTGTTGCTATTCTTTCTTTGTTGCCGTAGCTTCGTGTTTTTTGCCCTAAGCTGCTTGATCTCATATTTAAGTTTTACATTCTCTCGGGTAATCTGTTCTAACGTGTTTCTAGTGTGTCTCATTTCCTGTTCTAGGGCTGACCCCTTGCTTTAGGCGACTGAGTAGCAGTGCTGGAGACCGCGCTTGCCCAGCTCACCTGTGCTTTGCTGCCATCTCCCCCTCGATTAGTTCTCGAACCGGACCTGGACCTGGAGCGTCCGCGACCGGCTTCCCCTGGCAGTCTCGGGAAGGAACCGGACTGGTCTCTTCCATAGTGTTTCCTGCTTGTTTCTTCTTTGTTGATGGCTGCTTGCTCGCTACCATCTTATGGTTATTGTTGCTGTTGCTCCCTCTGGCTTCTTTGTTTTTGTGGTAGTAGTACTCTTCCTCTTCGGGCTCTTCGTCTTCCCTTCTCTGTCGCTTCCAGCGGCGTCTCCTGACTAGGTACGGCATCTTGTATCTTGCCTTGCACTTCTTGTCTCCCGTGAGGTGGTCTTTGCCGCAGAATGGACACTCCGCTTCGCAGTGGTAATCCTTGTGTGGATTCTTGCACCCGCACCTCAGGCAAATTTTGTCTTCAGGGTTGCGGCACACGTCAGCACCGTGCCCTGTTCTTCCACATCCATAGCATATGTCGATATGCTTTCTATACAAGGAGCATTGGATAAGCATCGCTCCATATCTCACATAATTTGGGGCGTGAAAACCTTCAAATAAAACGATCACGTCGTCTCTGTTACCCATTCTCTTGCCGTGCAAGACCCCAAGATTGCGCGGCGGGATCAGACTGGTTACTATGTCCTCCATACTCTCCTCCTTGGATATTCCTCTGATAAGACCCTTGGATGTGTTATCAGTAGCTGCTCTGTAAGCGCTTGCTTCAAATTCTTGTTCTCCAAAACAAAGCTTATCCATAGCCCCATATTTCCTGGCCCGGTCCTCGGAAGGCGTGCCAGCACCAATATATTTTCCTTGCTGTTTATACATATGCTGTCTTCATCCGCTGTCTCTGGACCGACCCCGGTAGAGTTGCGCAGGCAGCAGTAAATGCGATCCAGCTTGTAGTCCGATACGTTAGGTCCGCCACGTGGACGCACGAAAATTCTGTAATCTCCTTTCGGCAGGTTAGGCAGCCTACTTGCTTTGATGATGTGTGGCACCTTGCGTTCGACGTTCCATTTGTTTCCATTTGTTGCTTCCCCGACGAAGGTTCTTCCCTGCTGCTTGTGTCCCGCCAATCCGGCCCCACCGCTGCATCGCTTCTTCGCGCCTCTTCTAGCTTCGCACCAGCCTGATTATTTTCCGAACTACTCCGGTTGCATTTCTTCACCTCCTACGCTCACAAGTTCCATCATGGTGGGAGTCCTGGATAGCTCCATCGGCGCGCAAGGCCACGTTCTCTCAACCACCGCCGCGGCGGAGTTGTTCGAAGCGTCGAGGCGTTCGCAGCCCGCGTAGATCTCCCGCCTCGCGTAGCGGGAGAAAAGAATGATTGACGGCCGGAAAACGGGCCCACCTGGTAGAGAATGGTATCCTTGGGGTTTTGGGCAATTGTTCTTTTGATTATCAATGGATTTATCTAGCGTTCCTGTATATGCTCCCACAGGGAGCAGAGTTGCGCATAACTTTTCCGGCGCCGCTCGCACCGCTATTGGCCCAGCGCGAAAAATGACGTCAAATGATCCGCGCCGCTGCGAAGCCAACTTTACGGGCGCATCGCCGACTCATGCGAACTCGTCGTTTCCGTCAGTGCCATCGCCATTGCAATCAGCGGACCGTCGATCGTGCGTTCAGAGGAGCAGCTGCGGTTTTCAGGTACGGTATTCGACGATGTGAAGTCAAGGACCTTGGTGAAGTGATACGAAACACATCGTTCTGGCACTTGTATTCCAGTATGACGGGGTGCAGCGCACCACACTGCAGAAACCCCACGGAAGGCGGTAAAGCGCTCTACGCGGTGCCAGTGAAACAAAACTTGTCGTTGAATTAAACATGCTGGAAATCTACGTTGTGCTTTGGTGAATGCTGTTTCCTGTGGGCGGGAGTGGAGTGAATGCACTGTTGAATGACGTAAAATTTCCTTGCCTCTGATGCGATAGGTCACAAAGCTTTGTAACCTGGCTTTTTGGCCAAAGCCTGCTTCAGTGATTTGATTGAATTGATACAGTGTCTTCAACTACTGGCTCTTTTCTGAGTGGTAAGAGATCAAGAAAAATTTGTTGTCATATTACAGTCTGCACTGTGTGAATAATTACTCTGCACGTTTGCCATCTTGATGTGATTAGTGTAATAAAAATAACCTGTTGTTACTCTTAATAGCGTGTTGCCTTTCCAGTTTCTTTGAATTCTGCCCCCAAGGTTCCAAGAACCAGCACACTTGGCCTGCTGCCAGCGGCCGTTCACGCATTCCTTTGTATGCAATAAATTTGATCTAGAAGCTCTTGCATCTTGAATCTTTTTCTACTTGCAGATTTGCTGCTACTAAATAGCTGATTAGTCTGCGGTATGAATGAATCGTAAAAGTAAGCTTTGCTTAAAATGTGCGCATGTAAACATTTGAAACGCGCTTAAATCTGTGTCTGCACCGCATGCATCGAAAGCGTGCAGCTGTTGTGAGCAGTGGCTAGTGATAAATGACGCTCTGTTAACGGTCACTGACATAACTGCAGGTACGATAGCTCTCTTGGCGACGGTCATTAATCGGCTGGTTTCGGCAGCCAAAATGCGCTAAGTGTCCACCTTACGTGTGTGAAGTTTTCTTTAAACACTCTTTAAAACATTTCTTGCCTTCTGACCATGATAAGACAACTTCATATGCATGCTGAAAATCATTGCACCGCTTTTTGTGGCAACGTACTGCGCGTTTGCGAGCGATCTTTGGAGCTGTTCGAGCCACGGGAGTATTTTATTTTGGGAAATCGAAGGCGGTCCTACCCCCTATTTGTACGTTCGTGTGTGTGTTTGTATATGCGTGTTTACATAGGTACATACAAAGTTTCGGTTGGTTAGAAGCCCACCCCCTCCGCCGGCACGAATGACTCGTTCGAGCGTAGCCTGTATTAAGAAGTGCCCTTTGCTAAGCGCCTGCGAACAATTGGCGCTTGTAGCTCGCGACCACTAGAGAAAAAGGCGGAACACCGCGCGGCATTTGGCTCCTGCGCGCGCGAGGAGTGGCTTCGCTGCAGAGCTGGAGCACGACGGCGGACCTATGCGCAACTCTGCTCCCTGCGGGAGCATATACAGGAACACTAGATTTATCCACAAAATGCCATTTTCCACCGAGAATCATAAGGAAACTGCGGAGCACTCCGTGGCTCCCACTCCGTGGGAGCTCCGCACTCCGCACTCCGTGGCTACTTCTTCCTTCTTCCATCCAAAATATTTTCTGTTTTTACTCCATCACATATAGTAAAGAAGCATTCGGTATCCCACAATAATCTGTCACCCTCAGTTCTTGGTGCATCACAAAAAAAGGTGTCCATGAAATGTCCTTGGTGTATAGTGACGAAGAAAATGAATAGAAGGAAGGGAGCGGGGGTAGGGAGGGGGAGGAAATGGTAGTTTGCGATCACCACTTGGTTGCTACTGCGATTACGCCCTCAGCAGTCACCGCGCATGATACGCCATCCGCCTCCCATGGCCCCTCGCACTTAGCTACCTTGCTTCCGACGCCAAGGGTCAAGGCTATCTACGGATTTAGGATGTTTCTTTATTTTTTCATTTCAAAATCCGCATTTTCTAACTTGAAAATGTTCAGTGCTACTGAAAAGAACAATTCTCTACAGCTTTTCGTACTTCATTTACTGCGCCCATTTGAGAATTAATGAGAGACGACGTTTCATTATAGCCTTCTGCATAGTTGTTTTCAATTTCGGAGAAGATTGTGCATTTTTGAGCTTGCCAGCCGGTCACTATACGCTATTTGTCAAAAGCTGATATACGGCTATAAGGCTTCAACCGCGTAAGAACGTTTCGCGGCTGTTCGCCTGCTTTTGTAGACATCTGAGGCTTAATTCACAAATACTTTTGTTTGTAAGGGCTTCTACTAGGCAGTGGTTGTTTACTGGCTTCCGCGTTGCGCGGAAGCCAGTAATTAACCCCGAATCTTCCATTACGGTGTGCCTCACAATCAGGTCATCTTTTTGGCACGTATAACATCAGAATGTAATTTTTTTGTAAATGCTATTTTGCGGTCACCTTCGATAATATTTGCAGCGTCACGATTGCTTAGAATTTACTCTTACGAGCAATCCTAGCGTAAAAGCTTTTTGAGAATAAGAGCCCTAGACTTCAAAGCTAAGCCACATGTGACACTTGTCTGATCGTGAGCTGTTGGGTACAGTTGTGCAAATGCGCCCACTGATCAAGCCGCACGAAGTATTGCTTTCGCAACAATGTAGTGCATTACGAGGTGGGTGACGTTTATCCATATCTGCCTACCCTTTAGCTTGATGCCCAAGGCATGCACTTTCTTTCTGCTGCCATTTCACCACATTCTCGAATTGAGCAACGTTCCGCACTTCGTTTAGGTTTTCATGTCGAACTACGCCTTCTATGCGTGGTATTACTGGTACTGCGCATATATTGGCCCCGGGCAGCAACATTCGCGCAATTAAACTGCAGAGCACATTGATAACCCAGACGTGATAGCTCATGTGGAAGTGACTAAAGAGACGGGTTTCTAGGAAATGCTGCTTAGCGGTCTGGCGCGAATCGTGTCTCGAATCGGGGGTAGTTTCTCATGCACAATGGATGGTTAAGCATCGCGAGCGCTTGCACTTTTTAACCGACACGCACTTCTTAACTTCCATGTCTGCAGGAACATATAGAGCGCTCCTCCGCAAATAGCAATTTGCGCGTGCGCTCGCGTGTCCTACGTGTCGTGCACTTTAATGAGTCCCCTTCGTTTGGAGGCGGTCGCTTCCCGCGCATGGTGACATCTGTATTTATTGTAAAGGATCGCTTCTCTGCTCCTCTCTATATATGTGTAATGCTGCGTTGTACGCCTTACATCACGTATCTACATACCTACATTTATAGACAACAAGTGCTGCAGTGCGTGATTGGTGTTCCTGCATATTGAATTGTGGTGTAATGACTGCGCCCTCCGGCACGAGCGCCCGCATTTGAAACACAATTTTCCAGCAGCGGCCACTGTACGGCCATCTACGACTGGCACGGTGTTTCATCGTCGTTACTGTAACGAGATGGCATGCATAGTGGGCAGTCAGCCACTGGGATATAGACTGATTAGACCGATTTTGAAGTCTGACTTCTCGCAGCTATAGAGAAAAGAACAAAGGAAGAGTAATGGAAACATTGAAATAACTGTTCTGGATTCATTATTTGCTGTCTTGAATCCTTCTTTGGTGTAATGTATCCCCCCCAGAGCCCAATTCTAACGCAACAATACGAAGCTTAAGATTACATTCTCGGCAAATTCTTGTAGGCCATGCCTAATGTTTCAATTTGTGCCAAACGTCTTCTCCCGAAGGAATCGGCGCTAGTAAAAGTGCTGAGATGTTCCTTTAATTCGGGGACGTCGCAATGGACCTGACCCGTAGCGCCCAGAAATATATGTAGGTCACAAGAGAAAAATGAGTTTAACGCGAGTCCACTAAACTGCGTACGTGGGAGTACTTTTTTGAACACTTGGCGAAAGCGGCAGTAGTTAACATTTCGCAGAAACATTGCGCTTCTTCCAAGGACAAGTGCAACGTCGCACGTAGCTTAAGTAAATTCCTAGCTACTGGGATACAATTTTCTTGAGTTGCGTTGGCGAAAATTTATAGTAGCGTTATATAAGACGGAATACTTCTTTTTATTGTCATCGGACGTTATAACATAAAACGATTCCAAAAACTTCCTTTACATTTTTGCAATGAGCAATCCACGATTGTTGAAGCATTTGTTGGTCCACTCCCACTTCGCCTGTCCCGGGACGTCATGAGAACTGTGAAAATCTTATATGACGTGCACACACTGGGTACGCATGATTAGACCGAACAAAAGAAAAATAATTGCTTCCATTCTATGCCTTTTTCCCCATTAGCCGTCCGGTATTGGTCGAACGTTTTCGCGCTGCCCGTACTTCCCCTAGTGTCATTTGACGTCACAAAACCGCGAAAACTCAGTACTTCAAAGTGACGTGTACGCATTAAACATGCATATTATGCCAAACAAAACGGAATTTTTTCCCGAATAGCTGAAGACTGCCCCGCTCCGAAAGAAATAGAAGATTGCTGCCCAGTGATCGCCCTGGCACTGGCTACACAGAGCTGCCGGGGAAAATGAATTTATTTGCCAATAATAAAATTTTTACGGGGCACTCTAACGTTGTCGAGCGCTTACGGCACGTATATGTCATCAATCGGCCAAATTTATTTTTCGCTATGGGTCCGTTTTAACAGCAGTTATAACCTTCAGGTGCATGCTGCTGCGATTTTTGAGCAGGGGACGTCGGAGGCGCCGGCACCACTCTCCTCAGCCGGTTACCTAGTTTAACTGCGCTTGCTCGAGCCACCGAAGCCCTCCGCACTGCCCCGTGCTCCTCGCGTCTTGTCAGAAGAAAAATTACATTAGGAAAACCTGTCAAGATAGCCAACGCTATTCGCTTTCAAAGCAAAGAGAAGTAACCTCTCATACACGAGAAGAGCGTTTGGTTGGGCTGTTAAAACAACACTGCGGTTCACCGCCCGATGATTTCGCCGGCGATTACGGAAGTCTGGCGTCAGGAGATTGGAATAAAACACATTGGAATAGCTTTACGTTATGGGGCCCATGGCACTAATGTTTATAAAAGTGCAGTTTATTAGTCTTGTTATGTGTTAACACACGCAAGCTCTTCGGAAAGCACCCATGGCACTATCTAGAAGGTCTCTTTCGAGATGGAAAACAACAACAACAAAAAAGCTAGTTAATAAGAGCTAATCAGACTGTAAATAAAGAGGTTCCCGGCACTCGTTCAAGACTGGCTGTGGTGAGAGTAATGTTGTGTCACGACTATATCATTAAATATGAGCTTAGAACAGCAGCATTTCCTAACGACATTGTTCTAGAAAACATTGTTCAAGAAAAAGTTGTCTAAAAATACTGTTCTAGGAGCGCTCCGAAAGGTGCCTGATACTGCAGTCTTGGTTTGTCTTGACAATCTAGTATCGTACAACAGGGTCGATAGGAGATCGAGAATACAACCGGAAATGCAGGGATATGCTCCAGAGCAGCGGTTATCGAACACTAGGGAATGTAACGTTGGAAAATGGAAGTAGGAAGAGAAAGAAATGAAAAGCTTGGTGAAATACGCTAGGGCAGGCTAGTTGATCACAAAATGCGCGCGCGCGCACGCGCGCGCACGCGCACACACACACACACACACGCACACACACACACACACACACACACACACACACACACACACACACACACACACACACACACACACGCGCACGCACGCACGCACGTTCTTACAATACCTGCTGTGTGGCTGCCCGTCATACGAAGATGAGAGGCTTGCCCATGGGAGGCATTTAAAACACATGACAAGCCTCTTGCAGAAGAGGAGATCCTAGATCCATGGCGCTGCGCGTCTGCCATGTACTAAGCCACAAGTACGCTACTGTACGTCTGGGATGCACTAGCCCATACGCCCGCTTGTGATTTAATGAATTATGAGTCCTTCATTGCATGTGTCCGTGCATACTAAGCGCAACAGAGACTATAGCTGAAGGCCCCTTCACTCTTGCCGTAACGTCACCGCACCTTTCCCCATCTGGCCGGCTGCCAAGCAGCGTTTCCGTTGACTGCGCCAAAGCGGTGCTGTTCTCTTGGTTTGTTTGTAGATCTGGCCAAAAACACCTTGTGTGCATGCGTGACGGAACACGTTTAGTGCGCTTTGTTATCCACCCAAAACTTTCCACACTGAAATAAAAGCAGCAAAATGTACATTTATGTAGGTTTAGAGATGTAGCTCATCTTATTGCACTTGGTTGCTATGTTGACTCAACATAAGCATTAGAGATAACACCATAAGATATTAAACATTAAATAAACTCTTTGAAAACTAAATTATGGGGTTTTACGTGCCAAAACCACGATCTCATTATGAGGCACGCCGTAGTGGGGGACTCCGGAATAATTTAAACCACCCGGGGTCTTTTAACGTGCACCTAAACCTAAGTACACGGGTGTTTTCGTGTCTTGGCTCCATCTAAATGCGGCCTCCGTGGCGATGTCTTTAGCAAAAGTACATATTTCTGGGTTAGACGGTTCATATTGCTCAGTAGACCATAAATATGATCGTTTTGGTGCAAACAAGGACCGATGGAAGGAAACAAGGGAGGCGTCAACTTTCGACTGTTTATTCTCTATTGTATAAAGTGCAATAAATACACGCAGGCGAATGCGCAACATACAAAACAACTTCAATCGCTCAACACCCTAATCACAGCTGGCTATCAAAAACCTTCTTTCTGCATGCAAAAGTAAAACTGACGTGTCGCTCATACAAGACGAACCTCGGTCTTTAATATGAAACGTCTCTAACAATACACATGCCGTGATGTCCATGGTTCTTCCAAGAATCCCTGTCTTGTCCAGTCGGGGCTCACAGGAATGTGAATTGCAGTGCTTAGGAAAAAAAAAATCAGGAAAACCATTCAAATGTGAGAAAGCGCTGGCATCTATAACCTCTGTGTCTGACCCCTCGTCCGAGATGTTATCTAGCAAGAGCTGCAGTGTGGCACTCAAGTGGTTGAGTTGCTCGGGTTTCAGTCTTGTGTAGTATAGCCTTCTACGCTGTTCAGGTTTGACTACACCCGAAACTCCTGAACGTGCTCCGGAATTTCCAAAGGCGTGCCTCAAACAAGCTCCACAGACTTCCAAAATACATCCACTGACAATTTACCGAGCTTGCACCGTAGGCTGCATTTACCAAATAATTAATCAAATGTTGGTTGTCAGGGTAGAACGGACGTTTTTATACTGCACAACATAAAAACGCTTGGAGCAACTCACCAGGCGAGAGTTGATGTCGTGGAACGTTTGCAGAATGTTTTCGTTCTTCTCCGCTGCGTGGGAAAGTGCAGACTACCAAATGGCTTGCTCCACCTGTGCGCCATCATTGCTCCTTTGGACGCCCTGCTCTTCTCGTGGGGTCCGCGTATCCGAGAGGCAGCTCGGGCTCTGCGGAAAAATAGTACAAGGCGCGGCGTCAGCTATAAGACGTGGGAGGCTCACTGGAACTTCAGTGGATTGTCCATCGGCGCCGGTGTATCGTGTTCTTTTTCGGAGGGACTTTGGCCCGTAATCGAGCCCACAAACATGTGTATATACCGTATACAACTCGCATTTAATTAAACAGGCAACCATACCGCGCGTATGCTTGAGACGACGCAGAAATAGCGCAATCGCCCTTCGCTGTCGAAAGCACGGGGCTTACGTTTGGGTGTTTGACTCGGACGATCTGAACGTCGTCGCGTCGCACAGCTCACTACCGTTTGGCTATGCGTTCTGCTTCACTCAGACAAAATGATAAACGGTCTCTCGGGCCCTTGTTGAAATTGCCTCTGCAACTCGGAACACACCAACGTCACATTTCATGCACACAGTAATGCACCTGTGGCACCTTTACAACATGTGAAAAATGCCAGCGCTTCCTAGGCTCTCCCGCCGCTCCTTGAAAACGCTACCGTTGGTGGCACCTCCTAACTAAAGCTGTCTGCGTGCTATATGACAAAGTTGGTTATGACAAAGACGACGGGCTTGTGCGACCATCTGTGACATTTAATGCAGTTTCTCTTGGACCACACACGTCAGCGAATTCACCGCAATTTCCTTCTTTCCTTCCCTCCTCTCTCTCTCCCTGTTATCTTTTTTCCCGTTTCCTATTGACCCGGTGCAGGGTAGCCAACCGGACGTAATTCTGGTTAACCTCCCTGCCTTTTTCTTATCTCTTTCCCCCTAGGATGTCAGACAGGAGAGGAGGAGGAGAAGTGAAGAGGCCTTGTGCTGGTCCAGGATGTGCAAATGCGAATTTATCTCCTTCTCACTTTTGAGCCCCGCTTCCCGAGAGTAGAGTAGCCAACTTGGCTCTGCCTGCTTAACCTCCCAGCCTGTCACTTATCACTTTTATCTTTGACTTTGCCTGCATTCACAGCGTTTGTCGCGTACACGCACGTACGCACTACACAAAAACGCGCACTCGCGCTCCATAAGTATATCTTTAAGCACCATTTGGAATAACGTACACTTTCAAAAGCGCGAAGGGCCTATCTCCTGCCGAGCAAAAACAAAAGGATGTACCCGATTACAAGGTTGTCCACCGGCAAAGAATACACGTACAATGTGGCTCTTCGTAATAAACTTTTCTGAAGTATTGCAACGCGCATGCATTATAAATGAAACTGCTATAATAATTCCTCTTTGCGTTTACCCAAGTGAGATGACAGCATAAAGAAAGGCACCGCAACCACCAACACAATAAGTATTGCCTTGCGAACCGCAAACAGACGTCAGAAGGATATTTGCTTGCTTCCTGCTCGGAAATGAGTGTACCTTTCTGCCTTTAATTTTTTTTTGTTTTCTGACAACTTCTCGCTCACCAGGAAGAGCACTCCATGCACGTGGAATATTAATTCATTCCCATATCCACCTCGCGGCCTCCGCAGCTCGCAAGTTTCCTGCCGCCACCTTTCCCGATCTGCACGTTTCATCACTTCGACCGAGATCCCTTCGCGAGTCTTGGCGGTGCCGGTCACGGTGCGTGCGAACCTTCGAGTGACGCAGAGGCACGAAGTGTGCGATTGTACATATATGTACGGATTCACCGACGGGTGGTTAACCTGGGAGCCTAGTGGCGTGTACCGTGATTCTGCCTGACAACTTCATGCGGCATTGTTTTCGTGGGATGAAAACCTTGCGCCAGACACGACGTGCGGCTTTTCTGCTGTCGCGAAACACCTTTGTTTCCTTCTATTCCTGTGGCGTGCGGAGATGTGTACTGCACTGAGGCATGAACCTGCTCCGGAGCGTGCTCTTGCTTTTCTCAGGTCTTTTCAAAGGGAATCCCAGGTCTTTTTCCTTCGTAGCCCAAGAAAAGCCTGTACATGCGAATAAGGGATCCCGTTAATGCGAAGGAATGCATTGTTCCACGTGCCCACCTCGCGTCGCATTTGTTTGTTTTGAGAAACTTAAGCCGGGAGGCAAATGTAGGAAACTTTGCCGTTATTTACCGAGGTTGATTCCTTTCCTGCATGCGAGGCTCGCGGCCATGCCGGAAGAAAATTTCTTTCCCGAGAAACTTCGGGATGTCTTCTAATACTCAAAAAGAAAGGGGTCGTATGTAGCATTATATGTATCGGATCGCATCGATAACGATAAGAACGTTCTGATATTCTGTAATTTATTAGTGACAAATCATCTGCAAGACAAGAAGTTCAGAGAAATTTTTTGTATATTAACCTTCCACCGTTGCCGGACAGCCTTTCTTAGAAATGTTACTCAGTACAGCGCTACCACAAACAAAATGTTAGACGATTTCACTTCACTCCAATGAATGCAAATAAAATGTCGGCTTCAACATCCTGAAACTGCACATTAGGTTATCAGGGACGCTGTAGTCGAAATATCCGGTGTAATTTTGACTACATGAGGTTTTTTTATTGTACGTGTACGAGCAGTTTTGAATTTCACTTCCAACAGATCCATTGAACGTCAAGATTACGAATTAAGCAACAACTGAGGCGCTATGCAACGCATAAAGCGATGAAGTGAAATTTGAGGTTCGGAGGCACGACACATGGCGAGAAGGGGTAAAATGGGTGGCGTGTATGTACAATATGTTTCCGTGAGAATATTATGCGTATGCATTTGAAATGATGAAGCTACGCGAGATAAGACGGACACAAAAAGGTGGCAAAGTGAGTGCCGTTTATCGTCTTGGTTTCTTCATGGTGCTTGATCATCAACGGTGTTTACTCTCACCCCGTTTTCCACCTACTCTACCAACTACATGGAATGTATTTGCTAAGCATTTTCGAGTGTGTTCACTTCATCCTGAATGTTTATAACTCAGTTGTTTTGGGGCGCAATAAAGTCAAGCTATTCCAAACTCTTCTATTCTAATTCTGCAAACAGCCCTCCGTGATTGGTGAAAACTGTTTGAACCACCTGTCTGTCTATCACCACCGCCTGTCTGTCACGCGAAGTCACGAAAACCGCGATAGCTCCACATGTGATAGGACCCATACACACTGATTATGCAACGTTGTTGGGAACAAAAAAATAATTATTTCTGATTCGACGCCTTTTAGCCATTTACCCTCGGATATTGGTCAAAAGTTTTCGGGCTGCGCCCACTTCACGTGCTTGTCACGCGACTTCACAAAAGCGCGAAAACTCACCGCGTCAGTCACGTGTACGCGTTAAAGATGCATTAATATGCCTAACAAAACTGATTTTTTTTTTTCTGAATAGTCGCAGGATGGGGGGGGGGGGGTCCCGTTCCGAAAGGCACAAAAGATGGCTACTGCCGATCGCTCAGGCACGGCTACTCGCACCTGCCGGAGAACATGGGTTTATTTGCGCACAATAGACCTTTTTTCGTGGCCGTGTAACGTTTTCAAGCACTTTCGGCACATTTACAACCTCGCTCTGCCAATTCTTCTTTTCTGAGAATCCGTTTTTGCGGCATTCTTAACCCTCCGTTGCATGCCGCCGCGAATTTAGACCAGCCACCTGAAGCTAAGTGAGGGAAAGCGGACCAATCGCAGACACCAGGACCACCCTCTTCATCCGGTTATCGATTTTCAGTGCACCAGCTCGGCCCCATCCAATCCCTCTCCACTTGAGCGTGCTCCTCGCCTCTTGTCAGCCAATAAGAATAGCAGGTCAGTATAGGCAATGTCATTCGTTTTTTAAAGTAAACGAAAGGGACTTCCTATAAACGAGGATAATGTTTGATTTGTCTGATCAGACAACCCTACGGTTCATCACCCGATGCGTGCGTCGGCGGTTACGCAAATTTGACGTCAGGAGTTTGGAATAAAACATATTGGAATAGTTTTGCGTTATAGCGCCCTTGGTCAAAATGCGTGCTATGATTGAACTGCTGTCATCTTCGGCCGTACTAAATGCGTTTCCGTTGAGGTTGGAAGTGCAGCCATCGTGCAGAGTAAGATGGCCACGCCAATGCACGAAAAATGTAATATACCTGGCTACCGCATAAGCGGATATCTGCGCACGTTACGATGCTTATACACTGCTTTAGCTACTGTACAGCTGGGGGCCATGAGTCGCACGCAGTGCACTGACAGTCAAGAAAGCAAGTTGGATGTCAGTTGCGCAGTAAGTTGTTTTTCTGTTTTAATTATCATTTATCAGCGGTACTTATGCTCCTATAAGAATGCGACAATTCGGTCATCCGTTGTCACATTCCATCGTAGCAGTTGAAGAAGAAATTTCAGGAACCATGGCCCAATGATTGATTTCGGCGACCATATAGAACACATCGCTGCATCGGTGTCAACGACACCGATGCAGCGATGTAAAAAGGTAAGAGCGATGCAAAATGTAACACCGCTGCAAAAACGTAAAATAAATGTATGACATGTACGCTGTCGCTTCTACTTACAAACGAAGAGACCCGTTCACATTCACTGCATAAGTGATTAAAAGTGCGCTAGGTGGTATTTTTAGCGCCGCATTCTTCAACTTTGTATTCATCAGTCTCACAGAATTACTTCCCATTGCGGTGTAGTTGTCAATACATGTCGATGAGGAGGAGGAGAAGACAAACGAGAGGAAAGACAGGGAGGTTAGCCAGTGTAAGTACCAGCTGGCTACCCTGTGCTGGGGAAAGGGGTAAACGGAAAAAAAGGAGAAAGAAGAAGAGGAAAAAAATGGAAACCAGAAATTTCAAACAGTAACGCGAAACTACGCGCTACAACATTCAAAGGCGGTCGCACAATTCGCATGTACTTAAAAACTTAAGCAAAGACCTTAAGGCCTTGAGTGCCGAAGCCCGTCTGGACCAATGTACTAGAGCTTTTTCCTCTGTAAAGGGGCGATTGCCCAGTTTTTCGAGAGCGGTCACGAGCACGTTTCTTGGCACTTTGTAACGGGGACAGTCACAAAGGAGGTGCTCAATCGTCTCATCGCAGCCGCAGGTGTCACAAGTAGGGCTGTCGGCCATTCCAATGCGGAATGAGTAGGAGTTCCTGAATGCCACGCCGAGCCACAGGCGGCACAGAAGTGTTGCTTCCGCTCGTGGCAACCCTGGTGGTAGGCGGAGTTGCAGACGTGGATCCAATCTGTGGAGACGTGCGTTCGTGAATTCACTGGTGTTCCACAGACTCTGTGTAAGCTCGCGGGCGAGGGAGCGAAGACTTGTGGCTGCATCTGTTCTTGACAGCGGTATGGGTATAATCTGGGCACCATCATGAGGCGACCGGGCAGCGTCATCCGCACTCTCACTTCCTGAAATTCCGCAGTGACCCGGTATCCACTGGTAGATGATGTTGTGTCCCTTGTTGATTGCGTGATGGTGGAGTAATCGGATGTCTGCGACTAGTTGCACATTTGGTCCGTGGTTGAAAGGGGACATCAGACACTGAAGAGCTGCCTTTGAGTCACATAATATGGACCATGAATGTGATGATTTGTGAACAATAAACTCCAGAGCAGCACGGATAGCTGCGAGTTCTGCAGCCGTCGATGATGTAATGTGAGATGTCTTGAACTTGAGGGTGACACACTCTGCGGGGATCACCACTGCGGGGATCACCACAGAACCGTCCGTGTAAACGTGGATGCGTCCTCTGTGCTTGTCATGTAGCACTGAAAGCACGGTTTGTTTGAGGGCAAGAGTTGACATCTCCGTTTTCCTTTTGATACCGGGAATATGAAGAAGAGCCTGGAATGGATAGAGGCACCACAGCGGTTGAGATGCCGATGATATCTTCGTCTGGGCATCTGGCGTGAAACGTACTGAAGTGCGTGCTAGGTTTTAGAAAGCTGAAGCACCAATATAGACATAACTTAACAAGCAAGGTCTTAAGCTTCTCGCCCAGAAAACGTGCGCCAGTCACGTCTTGCCAGAAGCCATTGACTTAGTACGCCATATTTATCGATGAACAAAACGTCTCATATGCCAGGACGCCAAAGCTCTCAGTGATAATTAATCATCGTTACCCCTGTTGAAGTCCCGATTTGCCCTACCTTTAAGTCGCGTGATAGCCATTTACCGTTTGATCGAGCTTATTATAGTAAAAACTTGGAGTACTTCCTCGCATACCAAGATACAACTGCACAGTGCATTTTTTCTCGGGTATACGCGATACAGCTTGCCAGTGTTGAATGAAATCCGTACAAGCGAAAGTGCCCAGGCCCAGGGGCTAAGGGTTTGTTTTGGGCTGCCATGGCGCCAGTCAACAGCTGACACCCTAGAAATCACGAAAGACTACCGCCACTCCTGACATTGCTATTGATGCAGAGAAAGCACACGTGAGGATCCTTTCTTGCATCCCTTCCCACCATCTTTCTTCACTGACAGAAGATCAGCCACGTCACTCTTTTTGTCAGATCATAGACCGTATAGCCTCAAACTATTCCCTCCTGATATTATGCTAATGTTCTGCAGTCAGATTTACATAACCGAGGATGCAAGCGTCGAGCGCTGACTCCCAGCGTTGCTTGAACCGCCCAATCAAACACTCTTCTTTTATAGGGCGTCAATTTTGTTGGCTTTCAAACAAATAGCATTGCCTACCCTGAGAAGTATTTCTTTTATAATTGGTTGTCAAGAGGCAAGGATCACGCAAAAGTGGAGAGGGTTTCGGTGGGGCCACGCTAGCTCAGTGACAGTAGATAACCAGCTGTGGAGATTGGTGCCGGCGACAGCGATTGGTCCGCTTCCCTCTGCTTACCTTGCGGTGGCTGGTCGAAAATCACGGCGGCGTGCCACGGGGTGTTAAAAATGCCCCTAAAACAGGTTCTCAGTGAAGCAAACTTAGCGGAGCGATTTCGCGTACGTGACGAAAGGGCTCGACACCGTTATACTGCCGCTCAACAACGTTTATTATACGCGAAAAAAAATTCTCACTGGCAGCTCCGGGTAACCAGTGTCAGAGTGATGAGTGGGGAGCACTATTCTATTCCTTTCGAAAGGGGGCAGTCTCCGACTATTGTGAAACAAATTCAGTTTTCATCGGCATTTTATTAAATCTTGAGTGCGTACACGTTGCTTTGACGTGGTGAGTTTTCGCGGTTTTCTTACTTAGCGTGACAGACATGCGAACTGAGCGTAGCCCGAAAAAGTTTTTGCCGTAGCAGAGGCCCAATCTCGAACAAGGCATAATAAAAAGAACTTTTTTATTTTGCTTGGACATAGTATGCATAATTAGCCTGTACACTTCACATAAGAGACGTGTCACGCGACGTTACGATAACTGCGAAAACTCCATTCGCGTTGGCACTGATCTTAGAGGGCTAGTGGCATAAATTAAATAGAAACAGATGAAATAGGTTTGCATATAGCGCCCCTATTATCTTATCATGTGTGCCTTCCATCAGATTATACAGCTGCATTGAGCGTTTTGGTTCCTCCTTGGTGACTGTCTTAGCCACTAGTGTGACGGACAGTACCAGGAATTTGCACAATAGCCCAACTTCTATCAACAGCCCTCAGGCAGCTCGCTCTGGCCCTGCCGTGCGAGGCATTCAACGACCACATTCATCTTTACACTGATGGTTCAATCACCCTAGACGCGTATGTGGGATCAGAGATTTTTCCTGCGGAAATCACCGGAGTAATATTGAAGACATGCCACGAGACAACATCTACAGCTGCGGAGCTTGCTGCGTTTCGTAGCGTACTTGTAATTCGTGAATTACCGCCTCAAAAATAGAGTGTTCTGATTGACTCCAACGCTCCCAGACATCGTTTTCTTTCTGCCTTACATCTTGGACCCTGCGAACAACTAGTTCTAATCTACCTCGTCAAGCCAGGACACGACATCATGTCTCAGTGACTTCCAAGCCACTGTGGCATTGTAAAACTAGTATGACGGTGAGGCTCCTCGACCTCTCATGAATATAGCGCGCAGAAACCCATCAGACAGTCAAGAACAGATGCAACAGCAAAACTTGGTGTGCTTGCGAATTATGTCTCACATTCTCACATTGATGTTCCTTATGGTGCACACCAATTTTCTAACGTTCACGTCTACATCGCCTTGACGCGTCTCTTTGACTACGTCCTTCGTGTGGACTATCCCGAACTGAGAGAACAGTACTTTGCCGACAGTAGCATTGCGTCGATTTCACAATTTCATTCGCTTTCCGCATCAGAATGGAAGATCGGGATGTTTGCAACGACTACGGCAGCGTAGAAGCTGTCGTACATGTATTTTGGCTGTGCCTTCGGCACAGCGAACATGTACAGTCGCTCGCGATTGCGTTGGCGCATTTTGACGACTAGCCACTTCCGGAGCAGACATTACTGGAATGCCGACCTATACAGCTGTCTCACAAGAAAGTCAGTCAAACATTTATTCAAGTATTTACGTTCGATGAAGTGGCCTATTAGAGAGACTTTGACAATGCCTGTGTTCGTCATCCGCTGTGATTTTTTTCTCGTGCGTTTGCTTTCTTTCTCCCCTATTATTGGCGTTTTTCTTTCCCCCCTTAGTCTTACCCAGTCTAGGATAGAAAACCAGACGCTTTCCTTTTGCTTAACCACCTTGCCTTCCGCATCTCATTTCTCTCTCTCACACATTTCTCTCTCTGGTTCCTTGGGATTTATCTACATGGCGATAGAAATCAGGATACGACCTATTTGAAAGCTAAAGAGGTGTTCTAAATTTATTTCCCCACCAAAAAAGCACGCCTTTATTACTCCTGTTTCAAGATCAAGCGTCCTGCAGTGATTGAATTGATGCATTATTATGAAGCAATAAAATCGACGACGATGACACCCGTAGCAGGGGTTTATAGAACTCTTCTGAGAGTGGAATTTTGTAGTAGGCGCTAAGCCATTTCAGATGTGTTCTCAAACTTCTTGCTGAGGTTCCTTTTTTATTTTACACAGTATTACTGCAATAGTATTGTTACGGAATGATGAAAGAAGAGAGATGAAGAAGAAGATCGCGAGACGTTGGCTGCTGCGTGTTGTTGGTGGTCAGTCAACTTATCTACTCTGACTCATCTTCTACAAATATTGTAAATACAGTATTTCTATACTCTCAACCTCCCCGTAACATATTGGTGGAAGGTGCGGGGTACCACGGCTGGAAACGGAGCTCCGCAGTGGACGTCGCATCACCATCCGCACCATGAATGACGGTGATTACGCGGGATCGACGTCGTTGCCACCTCCAACGTCACCATCGCCAGCTGCGTCGCTGTCACTTTCGGTTGTAGTTTGCAACCCAAAGATCCTGGAATTTTCTGCGGGACCGATAACGCCGACGTTGAAGAGTGGGTGGCTATGTACGAACGCGTGAGTGGAATCAACAGGTGAGACCCTACGCTTATGCTAGCTAACGTGTTGTTTTACCTAAGGGGCACGGCAAAGGTGTGGTACGAAAACTACGAAGAGCAACTAACCAGCTGGGACCAATGCAAAGAGAAGTTGACAGAGTTCTTTAGCAAACCTGCCATCCGTAAAATTGCCGCAAAGCAGGAACTGGTTTCCCGTGCCCAATCCCCTACGTAGTCCAATGTCTCGTACATCCAGGACGTGCTGGAAGTTTGTCGTAAAGCTGATCACGACATGATAGAAGCTGAGAAGGTCGGTCACGGGCTTAAGGGCATTGCTGACGGCGCCTTTAATCTGATCATGTGCAAAAGCTGCTCTACAGTTGATGTTATCATTTAAGAGTGCAGACAATCCGAGCAGGCCAAAAGCCAATGCGTCTTGCAACCATTCGCTAGACTTCCCAAAACTGCCGCAACGTCGACGTGTGAAGATCAGCCCACACAGCAGCATGCGTCGCCATCAGAGGACGTGGTGCGAATCGTTCGACGTGAACTGGACGCGATGGCGACGGCTGCTTTCTGTTCGCGTAGCCCTGATGTGACCCATTTTTCAGTTCCCCTCGTACAATGCATCGTTCGCAAGGAACTTCAAAACATTGACCTACATTCTGTCTGTGCGGTCGCCGACGCTAGAGCCAACGAACGCCCTTCTACAATTTGTGTTCCACCCCAACGCTTTTCTCCGCGTTACATATCGCAACCCAACTGAGTGGACAACTGCGGACGACCAGCCGATATGTTTTACCTGTCGCCGCATTGTTCATGTCGCCCGATACTGTCGCAACTCTTCAGCCTCAACACTTCGCACGCCGACCAACCTGAGCGGTTTAATGGAAATGCCCGCAATGTTTCGCCCACTGCTGAGTCTAACAGCGCCGACAACTCTGCTAGGAACACGTGGTACAGCCGCTCACCATCACCGCGCGGACACCAGTCTCGTTCACCGCAGCCACGTCACCTTTCGTCCCCTGTGGCTTTTGGCCACACCCTTCCCGAAAACTAAGAAATGCAGCCCTTGGAGGTGGTGGTGCATTGCCTACCACGCAGCAAATCCTCTGTCTGTGCCCACAAAGAGCAGTGTAATTGACGTTAACATAGACGGCGTACCAGTACAAGCACCCGTCGACACTGGAGCCCACGTATCTTTGATGAGTGCTAGCCTTCGTAGACGTTTAAAAAAGGTTCTCACCCCAGCAGCTGCCCGAGTGCTTCGTGTGGCTGACGGCCGCGTGCTGGTTCTTCTCGAAATGTGTACGCCGCGTTTAAGTATTGCCGGCCGCCCTACTTCTGTTCTCTTTGCTGTGATCGACAACTGCCCTCACGACGTTATGCTTGGATTGGACTTTTTATCCAATCATTCCTCTCTCATCGATTGCGCAACCGGCGTTCTTCATTTTGGAACTGCCTCAAGTCGCCGATGCTCCGAGCACCGCCCCACAGGACTTGTGCTCGCTTCAAGATGTGCGTCTGTCACCTGAGGCAGTCACTTAGTTGCTTTGACCGCGGAGCCACAGATTCCTGACGGTGAATATGTCCTTCGCCCGATCATCGACGTGCTTTTGAACCCGAACGTTGCTCTTCCGCATACGCTCGTGACGATTACTAATAACGGCGTCGTTTCTCCACTTCTGAATTTCAGCCTGTGCCCTCAAGTGCTTCCAGCCGGTATGTTCTTGGCCAGCGTTTCTAATACTTCCGAATTTGATATTGAAAGTCTCAATGCAGAGAGTGGTTTCTTAGCGCCAATTGCGGCTCACAGCTCTGGTTCCCTAACGGATAACTTCGCGATGATTGCACCTGAGCTCACCTCGGCAGACGCCACGGACATACGTTCCTTCCTCGAATCGTACTGTGACATATTTGATTTCGGCGACAGGCCTTTAGGCCAAACATCTTTGTTCATCACCATATAAACACTGGAGACACGAATCCTATTCTTCGGCGTCTCTATCGTGTAAGGCATGCTGAACGTCGGGTCATCCAATCAAAAGTGGACAAAATGCTGCGCAAAGAGGTCATCGAGCCATCAGCCTGCCCTTGGGCTTCCCCTGTCGTCCTTGCGAAAAAGAAAGATGGTACGTGGCGTTTTTTCGTCGATTATCGCTACTTAAACAAGATCACGCTAAAAAACTACCGACTACCACGCATCGATGACTTCTTGGACTGCTTGCACGGAGCTAAATACTTCTCGTCGATCGATCTTCGATCCGGCTACTGGCAGATTTCACTTGATGAAACGGACCGCGAGAAGACGGCCTTCATCACACCGGATGGCTTATATCAGTTCAAAGTCACGCCATTTGGCCTATGGAATGCTCCAGCGACATTTGAACATATGATGGACTCTCTTCTGGGAGGCTACAAATGGACCACTTGCCTTTGTTACCTTGACGACGTTATTGTTTTTTTTCCCACGTTCGGCAACTACCTTACCCGAGTCGCTGCCATTCTAGGGGTCTTCCGAAAAGACGGCCTCCAACTGAACTGCACGAAATGTCAATTTGGGCGCCGTCAGATTACCGTGTTGGAACACCTCGTTGACGCAACAGGTGTCCAACCAGATCCGGAAAAAGTTCGCGCCATACGCAGTTTCCATGTGCCACGTTCTGCTTCTGACGTGCGCTGATTCATCGGCCTGTGTTCTTACTTTCGCCTTTTCAAAAACTTCGCCGTCATTGCTCGGCCTTTGACAGATCTTCTGAAGAAGAACACGCCATTCTCATGAAGCACGAAGCAGGCTCACACGTTCGCCGCCCTCATCGGGTTTCTGACCACCTCTCCTATACATGCCCACTTTGATCCATCTGCACCGACCGAAGTCCACATTGACGCAAGCGGCCCTGGCATCGGCGCTGTTCTCGTCCAACAACAGAATGGTACCGAGTGCGTGATAGCTTACGCCAGCCGCCTGCTGTCACCTACCGAGAGAAATTACTCCATCACCGAGCGGGAGTGCTTGGCTTTAGTTTGCGCTATCGCCAAGTTCCGGTCATATTTGTACGGCCGCACGTTTTCGGTCGTTACAGACCACCACGCACTCTGCTGGCTGTCTTCCCTCCGGGACCCGACAGGACGGCTTGGTCGCTGGGCTTTGCAGCTACAGGAATTTTCATTTATTGTCATCTATAAGTCTGGACGTGTACACAAGGACGCTGGCTGGCTCTCTCTTCACCCCGTGGATCTTCGCGATCCTGCTGCGCATGATCCGGTGACGTACGTGATGGTTTTGACTGACATGACCGACATGCGCGCTGAACAAAAAGACGACGCATCCTTACACTCTATCATCGCCGGAGTGCAATCTGACAGCACCGACTGCACGTGCCGTAGGTTCGTGCTGCCCCATGGCATCCTCCACTGCCATGATATCAACCCTGACGGCCCTGAGTTGCTCTTTGCCGTCCTTCGTCATCTGCCCTCCGTCGTTCTCGAACAACTTCCCGATGCACCGACGGCGGGACACCTTCGAGTTCTCCGTACATACGACCGTGTACGACGCCGGTTGTTCTGGCCGGGTCTCTACCGCTCTGTGCGCAATTATGTCGCAAATTGCGAGTTGTGTCAGCGCCGGAAGAAACCTCCCCTGGCACCTGTCGGACGACTCCATCCAATTGAAGTTCCCTATGAGCCGTTCTTTCGCGTAGGCCTTGACCTGCTTGGCCCTTTTCCGGCAACGACTAGAGGGAATAAGTGGAGCGCTGACGCTACTGGTTACGCGACACGCTACGCGATAACAAAGGCATTGTTGACTAGTTGCGCAACCGACGTCGCTGATTTTCTCCTCCATGACGCGATTCTCCACCACGGTGCACCTCGACAGTTACTTACAGACCGCTGCCGCTCGTTCTTGTCTCGAGTTGTCGACTACCTCCTCCGCTCTTTTGCCACTGAGCACAAGCTGTCCACCGCATACCACCTACAAACGAACGGTCTTACGGAACGTCTCAACCGAACAATTATAGAGATGCTGTCGATATACGTCTCCAACGATCACCGCGACTGGGACGCCATGCTGGCCTACGTGACGTTCGCGTATAACTCGTTCCGACATGACACCGCAGGAGATTCGCCCCTTTATCTTTTGTATGGTCGCGACCCAACATTGCCGTTTGACACTATCTTCTCTTCTGTGCCACATGTTGCAACTGAGTACGCTCGTGAAGTCATCGATCGCGCTCACATGGCGCGTCAAGTCGACCGATCTCCTTTATTAGCCTCGCAGCATATACAAAAAGAGCGTTAGGACCGGTGCCATCGCGACATTAAGTTCGCGCCAGGTGCTCGGGTGCTCCTTTGGTCATCATGTCGTCGGGCTTGCCTCTCCCAGAAGATACTCTCTCGCTACACAGGGCCTTCTGAAGTCCTACGTCAAGTTTTTTTTTAAAGCGTGGGGTTTTACGTGCCAAAACCACTTTCTGATTACGAGACACGCCGTACCCGTACAAAAAAAATTATTGAGAAGGCATTGAATTATTATTGGTCAATGTTGAGTTTTTCATTGAGGAATTGTGGAAATTTTGTTGGAGAATTGTTGCGCTGACTGTTGACTGGTATTGAATATTGGCCACTGAAATTTAATTGAAACACCATTGGGTGTCTTAATGTTGAATAAATGTTAAGTTACCATTGAAATTCCATTGCGCTTAAACGGCTCGTGTTCATTTTGTTGAATGGTTGTTGGGTTACCATTGATGCTGCATTGAATTGACGTTGTGGTAGTTCTGTTGACCTGTTGTTGAGTTATTGTTGTCACAGCACTGAAAAGTACGTTGTGGCCCAGTTGAGGTGGCATTGAGATCTCAGAAGTCTCAATTGAAATATGATTGATATTTCGTTGGGCTAGTGGATTTTTATTTATATTGAAATCGCTTTGCTATTCACACTTGCATGTCCCGGTGCCTGCTCATAACTTTCACAAACACAAACAGAAGCAAAGGAGAGACTGATCAATTTGAAGTACCTTTATTTACACTAAAGATGCGTGCCCATGAAACGTTATTACAGTACATAAGGCACTACTACATCGTACCTGGAGACATAGGCTAGTACCTACAGCACTCTTAACAGTGCAAATACATCTGAAAAAACCTATACATATGAATTCAATCAAAACGATCATTGTGGTCTTCACTTGCGACCTAAGTTTGTGACTGGAAGGCAAAGCGACTCAAAGGGCAGGGCTTAAGCATACCCTTTTAACAACCAACTTCGAACACATGAACACTTGAAGCTGCTTGCGTTTGAATACACACAAGACATCTGAATACGTCCCATTAAAATATTTCGCACACGAACCCATCACAGGAACAGTTACGGCTGACTGTGAGAAGGCAAAATAACAGGCTTGAAACAAATGACTTCACGTAAATATATACAAGCGGTCTTTATACACACGTCTTTCACCGCGATTAAAATTTATAGAAGTACCAAAGTAGACTTGTCTGAGCTTTTTGTCTTCGAGATGTATATATTTTCAGGTTGCCCAATTATTTTATAAAATAACATCACTCAACTTAGCTATTAATTGATGAGACATCATTTAGAAAGTTGTCGGGCATGGTGAACACCTGAATCATGTTTCTGACGAGCCAGGTTTGCAAGAACAGTACACCATTCGTATATGTTAAATTGAGGTACAGAAGAGTTTGTTGGTGGTATTTCCTCAATTTAGTGAGCTCATTTTCAGTTATTTTTTCTGGACTTGCACAGAGCTAACTAGAGCACTTTCTGGGGCCTTTCTCACTATACACAGCAACTAAGTGGTACCTCAGTCAATAAAGAGATAAGGCAAGGCTAAAACCTTAAACGATAAGAGAAAAAATAATGATTTAGCCCAGAAAATTGGTAGTAACGCACGGCTAATACAATTCCAAAGTGCCAAATAGATGTTCACCTGCACTTGCAGTATCAAGTACCCCAGAAATAGTCATAAAGGATTGGAAAAGGTTTCAATGACTGCACAGCCAGATTGGTGAGACGGTGAAAAACGCAAATGCGTATACGAAAAACCAATGACCTCATTTGCGCAGGTAAAATGTTATTAAAATGCTACCAGAATTTTATTGCATAAAATACATAAAAGTTGCATAAAAATTGGGACAAAGCAGTAACAAAGACGAAGGGAGATACAGCACCCATGTTGAAAAAAAATTACTAGTGATATACATGCATATTTGAGCTCAAGACAATCTTTTCTCCAATATATACAAAAAGAACACATGCACTGACTGCATAAAAGAAGGTTCCTGCGCCTGGAGAATGCAGCACAGTACAAAGCAGCGTCATGAGAACCGAAAACTAGAGCTTAGTATGTTTAAAAAGTACGAATACTTGCATACCTACAGGCATGTGACATGTGATGCCTTGAATGGATGAAATTCATGAATCTTACACAAATGAAGTTACCATCACTCTTATTGGCTTCCTCAGAGGACTCCTTGAAGTTGAACTAGAAAAATGTACATCAGTGTTAAAAACAGAGGAGATAAGACCCTATAGCCTTCTTCCTGAAATAAACAGCGCAAATATTTCATGTATCAATTCTATGGACACTTCGCCAATTCGGTGTGCATTTATATTTGACAACCACCCAAACAGACACGAGAAGGATGAATTAAGGTAGGAACACACATGAACGCTGACTCAACTAGAAGTTTATTCGTGAAGACAAAGATTTTAAACACGTTGGTCAACTTCACGAAGAAAAAGCCATGGATGTGCACCAGAAACGGCCCGGCGCAACAAAAAAGGACCGAAAGACATGTCCTGTAGAACAAACATGTGCGTAAAAAAAAACATGACAACTGAAAGGTTTGTCCTGTTAGTGATATTAACGAGAAATACTGATAACTCGGTTATGCATTTGTTTCGTTTGTGATCAATAAATATTGCTTCTGGAACTCCTCTGGTGTTGAGGTATAGAGCAGAAAGAACGGTTGCTTCATCACAAAGACCAGAACACAAGAGGACTTATGGAAGAATTATTTATTGATCATGAAAGAAAATTCATAAGCAAGATTTCTGTGACCCTTAGTGGGGAAGACTTGCAGTTCTCAAGAGTATTTCTCGTTGGGTAGTATCACTCATCGGACAAATATCGCTTTTTCGAAAGATTTGTCCGATAGTTCTCGTTTTTCACGCGCGTTTATTCTACGACATGGCTTTTTCATATTTTTTTTCTTGTCACTCGTGGCTGTTTCTACCACGCATGCATGGCTCTTTACCTTTGTCAAGTTGACCAGCGTCTTTAATACCTCTGTCTTCAAAAATAAACTTGCGCTCGTGTGGGCGCCTACCTATTTCGTCGTCCGTCGTCCGCCTCTGTTCGCGCTGCTGTTTCCAGTACGCACGTATCACTTGGTTAGGCTGGTAAACATTCTCGCAAGCAAAAGGAAATACCTCCCAAGCCAGAGCAAATCGAAAGCAAGCCTTCACAGCATCCATGCGGCAGCTAGTACACCACACAGCAGCACAAAAAATAGTTAAAAATCCCACTTGATGGAGAGTGGCAACAGCGATGCGAGCTTGCTAGTGAATCAGCCACATATCAACGGGTGTCTCTTGCACGACGCCAAGCTGCTCTTGACGTAGAACACTTTAGCATCTGGGTATTTGCTGCATGTGTAACCTGCGAGAAGGGAATGCGGACAGAAAATGATTGCGCGGATTCAGAATCTGCCACACACTGCACATAACTACGCACAAAATAGAAGTACACTCTATACTGGCAAGTAAAATTTGCGACTCTTTACGAGTGCTGTTTAGAAAAGGAAGAAATGGGTTGCTTCGGTAAATGTTAGCTAAGACACGCACAGTAATGTTTCACAGCGGGGAGAAATATTCCCTGCTCTCGCAGAACCCAAGACCACGCGACAGTGCATAGCCGATACCAAGCAGATATCGAATCTTTGGGTAGAAGTCCAGCAGCAGGAATGACCTAAAGATACACCGAGAGCGATGCGAGCGTGAGCGTGCCTGTACGAGTGAGACGACGCACCGCTTCTTTGAAGCTAGCCACTCCGGCGTGTCTCCGATCATCCCAAGCGATTTGTGTGCAGAACGTCGTGTACACGCCCTTGCGCGTTTTGCGCGGTAGCGTCTGCGCAGTGAGCCAGCTTCATGCACGCGTCATTCTTCACCGCGCAAACGGTGCTCGAGGCGACAACGCGCCGAGTGGCGCTCCTTTCGCTTCTGCAAGCAACGCACATTCGGATCGGTCCAGCTAAAAGAGGCAGCAGAGAACGGTGGCATGTTTCGGTTATCGACAATTAAAATTGTACAGTACGCCTTTAACGGAAACGCGCCGCGCTAGATAAAGATGCTTACTGCGGTAGTTTTGGCGGTGATAGGCGATAAGGCGAGCCCGTCGGCGCCTGTGTTCTTTGGCGACGTCGTCACCACACCTCCGTTCATTTGCGCTGTGTATCCGTGCACAGTCACCGCGCGGAAGCTGCGACTTATCGGTTGGCCGTTCTCCGCAAATCCCAAAGAGGCGAAATATATTTTGCGGTGCGCCCCATCATTAGGCGCAACCTAAATCTAGGCGCGCTTAACCGCTACGGCACAAAAGGTGATCACACTAACCGTATGGTATACGATAAGCCACTACGGATTAAAAAAAAATAATTATGATGTCCTACGTGCGAAACCAACGATCTGATTATGAGGCAGGTCGTAGTTGGGGACTTCGTATTAATTTTGACTTCCTGGAAATTTTTACGTGCCTACAATGCACAATGCATGAGCGTTTTTGCATTCCGCTCCTTGCGTTCCGCCCCTGCAGGGATCATATCCACGACCTCGAGCCCCAAATTGCCACGACGTCCACCATAGTTACGAAATGCGTAAGCGTGAACTGCAACACCGCCTTCCGGTGCGAATGTGGTACTAAAGTAGCACAGCTGCACACCTGCTGCACAATTATTTGTCGCGGTTCTCCTAAGCTCGTAGTGTCTGCCTAAATACCTTGAAAGGCAGCGCGCCTCTCACGTATCGGAACGAGATAACAAGCGCTTAGACGACCCACGTGAGCCCCTATGAAAGATGGCGTGACCACTGTACAAAATTATCACTGCTCAGAGAAGCTGATCCTTATGTTCCAATTGCGTTCTCTCATACAAATTAAGGAAAGGTCATTAGACAGGAACAAATGAAGCAATGCAATTTTACGCACGTGGGGCGCCGCTGCCTCTTCGCCTACTATTGTTTCAAACGAAGCGACGGCGGCAGCGAGCGTTAGTGTCGCGCGCTTTAGCTCCGGGGCATACGGTTTGCTTGAAGAAAGTGAACGGTGTGCTTAACATCTCACGCTTGTCAATGTCAAAATAGAAAAAAGGCTACGTGCCCAAGAAAACGAGATTACTTACCTATCTGCAGAAGTTCGGCTGCGACTGTTTCGGGGTGCCTTCTCTCCAACAGGCATCATGACCTCTGCCGCGCAGCTCATCAAAACAGCCAGGCTCGCACATCAGTCGAAGACTAGTAGCTGGGTCAGCCAACGACTTCAACTGATAAACGCCCCACTTATCGTCGTTAAAGCATTTCACTAAAATGTGCGTCATGATGTCCGAAAAGAAAAAAAATATTTTCTTCAAAAAGCACGAGACGTGATTCACTACACAACGGCAACCAACTAACCATTTCCCTAACGTCAACGTTGTGCAAGCTTGCTGAGAAAATGCTAGCCACACGAATGTCGTGGTGGCTAGAGCACCACGGTTTCTACCACCCTGCTCAAATTGGCTTCCGTCCATCCATAGGTACTGAAGATGGGCTGGCTGTCTTGGCATCCTCGGTTTTATCGTCAACTCGTAGCCACAGTGTCCGTACTGTCCTCGCTATGGACGTCGAAAAGGCGTATGATAACATCAGTCATGCTGCCATCTTGGCTTCAATTGACATGCTGCATTTTCCCCCTAGAGTACGGCATTTTGTCAAATCTTTCCTTGAAGACCGACATTTTGCAATTCGCCTCAGTGGTGACGCCGTCGGCTCATTTGTCCCTCTTCGTGGCGTACCCCAGGGATCTGTATTATCACCCACATTATTCAATATTGCTTTCATCCCGCTTGCATGGCGCTTGCACGATGTACCCGACATAAAGTTCTTGTTGTACGCCGATGACATCACGGTATGGAGCACTCATCACGACCTGCAGACTCAAGCCGCTGCCCTTCAATCAGCTTTAGATATCACGGCGACTTACGCCTCTTCGGTCGGCCTTAGGCTTTCCGTCAGCAAATCTGCTTACATGTCAGTCGCCAATCGCTGGGGCCGGCGTAAACTCTCTGGAACACCCATCCGTCTTCATCTGTCCGGAACCCCTCTTCAACAATGTTCAACTATAAAAATTCTGGGTCTGATGGTACACGAGTCGGGAACCGGAACTGCACAATGCGTTGGCGGGCTAGTTGGTGCGAATCCATGAATACTTTGTTTAGCGCAAAACGACAAAACGAAACAGACTAACAATGACTGCTCCGTGACGGTAGCTGATATTTTAACTCTGTTCAATGACAATGGCAAAGGATTAACTTTCACACATGAGCTATCTAGGGACGGAAAACTCCAGTTTTTAGATTTGCAGCTTTCCTTACAAACAGGCCACGCCTGTTGGATGTATTCGCCACGTGCACGTAAGGAACTTTTACCTTACGCGTCTGCGCACTCAAAGACTGTGAAACGCGCCATTGCTTTGATGTGTTTAGAATCTTCCTTAATGAAATCTTGTCATCACTCTGCGAAAATGAGTTTCATTGCTCAGTTAAATAGGCTGCAGGCTGCTGGTTACCCAAGTGTGGTGGTGACGTCAGTCTCGGAGGTATTGCTTCAGAAACTGAAAGGGAAGCGGCACAAAAGTAACCGCATCATACAAAAGAAGAGGCCTGAAGTTGTGCCGTATTGCCACAGAGTGGCTCACAATCTAAAGAATGTCGCCACTAGATATCAAATTCCGGTAGTGTTTTCCGCTCCTCAGAAACTGTCAATGTTGTGCAGCCGTATTTCTAAAACAAGTAAAAAACCTGATTGTGAAAAGAACCACGTGAAGTTTGTAGATTGCAGAGTCGGTGTGGTTTATAAGATTCCCTTGTCATGTGGCAAAGTGTATGTAGGGCAGTCAGGCCGCTGTGTTAACGAGCGCCTTAGAGAACATGAGCGATCCATACCAACAGGCACAGGTTCCCATTTGGCTCAGCATTGTAAAACATGCAAGTGCAAACCCATGTTTCGTGATACCACGATTTTGAAAAAGAGCCGTGACACCACCGCCCGAGAGTTATCGGAAGCTTTTTTCATTCAGTCTTTGGGGTCACAGTGCATTAGTGTGCCTTCCTTAACCTTGTACAGCGCTGAATTTGGTTTTTTGGATTCTGTCGCATGAGTGCGCTCTTGGGATCGGATGTTGGTGGCTCCACCGCATGGTGCTCACTGCGCATGTTCCTCTGGTTTGAGCGGTCTATACAGGAGTGACGCAATAAAATGATGTCAGTTGAGAGTAGCGTCTTGTCCTGTCGTCTTTCTTGTCTCTGTCGTTTTGCGCTAAACAAAGTATTCATGGAACCGGAACTGCTTGGCTCTCCAGCGCTAAAAAGCAGGCAATTCAGACGTTGGGTCTGATTAGGCGCATTGCTCCTAAAATGGGCGGCGCCCGCTCATATGTTGCGCGACAATTGGTGAAGGCGGTAGTGCAACCACGCCTTATTTATCAAGCCCAATTCCAGCATTTGACGAGGGCACAATGGGATCGCCTTGAGGCTGTTAATCGCGAGGCAATGAGGGTCATCACTTGCCTTCCCCGCATCACCCCGATCGTGGCTCTCCAAGAAAATGCACAGCTCAACACACTAGATGAGCTGGTGCAGCAGCGACGTGATGCTCGCAAGCTTAAGACCAGCCTTTCCCACGCACCGTGTGCTCTCAGGGCTTACGCTTTCTCGAACTCGCTTCTACCACCACCATCGCCAGTTCTTCCTCCCTGGAGTTTTGTACAGCTGAGTGATAACAAGCCAACTGATATACATCGCCCGACATCAACTCACGCGGCGGCGTCGCTTCGTGACCGAATTGTAGCTCAAGATGCCCACCTGCCGCTTGGCTCCATCGTCCTTTACGTTGATGCAAGCATTAAGGGCTGTGAAACAACCACTGCAATTTATTGCCCATGCGCACCTGCCCTTAATAAGACGACCCGGTTTCAAGTCCAAGAACCTCCTTCCTCCTTTTGTGCTGAGCTCCTTGCTATCCGAGAAGCGTTGTGCTCTGTAGCCGCCTTTCCCATGGTCCCCACGGCCCGCATCGTCATCCGCACTGATGCCCTCCAGGCGACGCGGCTTCTGCGACGCGTCAGTCGCAGCCCTGACATATGCCAACAGATCCATCTTCTGGCGGCACGCATCCCGCAGCCAATATCTGTCGAGTGGATCCCACGCGACCTTCTAAGCTTCCAAAGCCGTGCGGATTCTGCGACCCGTCTAGCGACCTCTCCATCGTCACTGCCTCAACTCTTTCACCTAGATGATGCCACCCTCCTTTTAACAAGAAAGGAGCACCTCCGGCGCCGCACACGTGCTCTCATACCTCCGTGTGCGGTAAACCTCCCCCGCGGTCTTACCCGTGCAGAGGAGGTTGCGCTTCGGAGAATCCGGGTCGGGGTAGCCCTCACTCCTGCCGTGACTAGGAAGTGGCCGCACTTTTGCCCGCTATATCCTCGTCCTGAGTGTCCACTCTGCAAGCCGCGAAATGTTGAAGCCGACATCCACCACCTGCTGTGGGTTTGCCCTGCACTGAAACCGACGAGGCTCCGGCACCTCGCAGCAGCGGGACTCTCGCCGCATAATCTGAGCCATTACACTGCTTGGACGCAGGGACCGCATTATCGATTCCTCTTGGACTTCATTAAGTCGGCAAATCTTTTTTCATTCATTTAATCATCCTTATTCACCCCCATCACATACCCTTGTATGCCCTGAGACATTTATCCTCGCATCAAAAAAAAAAAAAAAAAAGTAACTGAGTCCGAAAGCCGTTCACAGCTTCATTATCGTATGGAGTTATAAAAACCTTTCAAACACAAAGTAACCGCACGGAAAACGACTAATTAATTGGTAATAATTTTTCATCCACTAACCTTCATAAAGTTCTAAGAACAACCTAATTTGTAGCGCGAACAATAAATACTACGACCAAAATATGCGACTACGAAACTAGCGGTAACGATGTGTACTGTTGCAAAAGTGTGCTATAAACACTGCTAAAAACGAAGCCACAACGATTGCAACCGCGTGCGCACACACACACATACACCCGAACGCCACCTTGACGTTTGTAGCGCCACCTAGAAATAAAAATTACTACTAATACTATTGTTTTTACAAAAGTAACGCTACTAGAATAGTTTATAGCACCTTTGCAGATGACGAGGTGACAAGTAAAGTGTGATAAGAGTCCGTGACCTGTATTTCTTTCATTCCCCTTTGGTGTTCTTCTATTTAACTGAACATACGGGACCTGTCCTGCAGGCTTGGGAGACGGGAGGACGACAGTTCGGCGAGGCTCAAATGAATCGCATGCTTCTTGCAAGGCGAGAGTCGGGAGCAGCCGCAGATACAGCAATTAGCTGCGATACTGTTGCGGCTGTTTCTGAATCAGAAGCTTTTTGAAGTCAATGGTTATAGCGGCTGCGCGCTGCGATTTTAAAGCGCGTTCGTTGTTTGATCTAGTACCACGGCCGTTGGATAAAAAAAGCTCTATTTACTTTCCGGACAGAGGGTGCGACGCAGGAAATTCGAAGATCTCTCACGTGTATGATTGCAGCGTGTGCGCCGCTTGCATCCTACGGTTCCCACAGCGCGTCGGATGCTCGAAGGTAGCGTCGTCGCGTGTCGGCGTCTGTCTTCTCGCCGGCCGCGCTGCCGCCGTGTCTACTTTTGGGGAACTCGACATGCGCGTAGTCACCGTATTTGCGAGTGAACTTCGCATACTTCTGCTCCCCGAAACGTGCTCATTTTGGATCGTACCAATTGCTATGTCACTTAGTGTATGTTAAAACGACGATGGCGTTTGTACACCGGCGAAGAAATAAATCGTTATGAACTTGGGCGGCCATGAAGCTAGTCTAACGCTGCAGTTTTTACAGAACGAAAACGGCTACGAAAGTGTTGCGGTCCCGGAGATAGGCGCTTGAAAGCGCCAGCTGTAGCGACTGCACGAGGAAGTGGCACGCTGCGCACGCGCCAAGAATTTCAGAACTTACTGGCTTTCGAACGAGAGGAGCATGCGCGCGTTCGTGGCCTCATGGTTAGAGCACCGGGCTCGACGGCCGACGTTCAATGTCACCCCATCGGTCACACATTATTTTCTTTTTATGAAAACTAGGCGAAAGAAGAACCTACCTGCCGCAAAGTGACAGGAATGAGGTTGGAAAGCTTCGCATTAAATTTTTGGAATGTCTTCATATGCGAGTCCTAATTATTATATACTGGACTCAACTACTACACAACAAAAAACAACTACAAAAATCAACACAAATTACCCAATAAATCGTTTATTGAGAACACTCAACGGTAATATTGTTGTGCAAGTGTTGAGCGAACTCAATTGCTTTTGAAAATTTGTTGAAGTCCGTTGTTTCAACAATTCCCCAACAATACATCAATGGTTAATCACCAGTCATTTTTGTACGGGTAGTGGAGGACTCCGGAAATTTTGACCACCTGGGGTTCTTTAACGTGCACCTAAATCTAAGTGCACGGGTGTTTACGCATTTAGCCCCCATCGAAATGCGGCCGCCGTGACCGGAATCCAATCCCGCGACCTCCTGCTCAGCAGCCCAACACTATAGCCACTGAGCAACCACGGCGGGTCCTACGTCAAATTAACGACGTAAATTACCATATTTTGCCGCTACAGTTTGCTGCATCCTCAAGTCCGACCCCTGTTGACGTCGTGCACGTTTCGCGGCTGAAGCCATACTTCGCTCGCAATTCTTCACTTACCATGCGCCGAGACGGCGCTTGACCACTCGGGGTTCCTGTTACGGAAGGATAAAAGAAGAGAGAGGAAGAAGAGAATCGCGAGACATTTACTGCTGCGTGTTGTTGGTGGTCAGCCATCTTAACTTCTCTGACTAATCTTGTATATATATTGTAAATAGAGTCTTTCTATACTCGCAGCATCCTTGTAACAATATATAAAGTCGCATGAATTTTGAACTGTAGCTCAGCACAATGCGTTGGCGGGCTAGTTGGTGCGAATCCATGAATACTTTGTTTAGCGCAAAACGACAGAGACAAGAAAGACGACAGGACAAGGCGCTACTCTCAACTAATTCTGTCGCATGAGTGCGCTCTTGGGATCGGATGTTGGTGGCTCCACCGCATGGTGCTCACTGCGCATGTTCCTCTGGTTTCAGCGGCCTATAAAGGAGTGACGCAATAAAATGATGTCAGTTGAGAGTAGCGCCTTGTCCTGTCGTCTTTCTTGTCTCTGTCGTTTTGCGCTAAACAAAGTATTCTTGAACTGTAGCCAATGGTGCAAGCAGCATGATTTCGCCAGGTGGATTACTGCCGTGTGTGAGACAACTCAGCAGCTATTTTATTCCTTTACTTGCGTATTTCAGTCATTAGTATTGTTATTTGTGGGCTTGTACCTGAAGTGTTTTCTTTATTTTATAAATCTACTTAAAAGAGGGCACAACTCTACGTTAAAAACATCTTGCCCATTTCATTGTGGTCGCAGAGAAGTAGTAAAAGAGTTAGTCACTTTATCATGCGCTGAAGTGGATGAATGGGAAAACCTGCCCACTCACGAGACTTTCATTCTATTACTTATTGACATTTTCATTCTAATGCGTTGTTATTTCTTATTCCTAGTTTTCTCCCACCAAAGGTCGTGGGTTCGAGTGCCCTAATTAACTCGACCTTATTAACTTCACCCTAATTAACAGCCTAGGTTGTGAGTTCCCCTACTGCCAAAGGTCGGGGGTTCTAGTGCCTTAATTAACTCTATAATAATTCACCGTGCCTTAATCGACTTCACCACAATTTATAGCAAAGCTAGTGGGTTCGACTATGGTCCTTCACGATGTCAACTGGAATCCAACTTGGATATAGCCAGTGCGCCCGTAGTTACGGTTGGTCGGCGGGGGCTGGCGATGTTCGGAGAAGCGATCTTGGAACCCTTCCGGCCCGCTGCGACGAGTCCCTTTGTAAAGCCGACAATGCGCCTCCTCGTATAGCCTAGCGGCGCCGGCGGGGCTAGCCGTTCGGCGAACCAAGTATTGCTGGTTATTTTGCTGTCGCGTTCACGGTTGGCTTGGAGCGGGGCAACTCCTGGAAGGGGATGTTTTGCGGTGCTTGCCCATGGGCCCCAGAGCTCGTCACACACAATGGACAAACGCGGCGGCCACTGACTGCGGGGTCAGCTCTCGGATCAAGAGGCGCCTGCTCGGGTCAATACGTCCGTCTACGAGAACCCTCTCACCTCGGTGTGTTCCGTGAAACCAAAGTGCGGAAGTGATTGTGTGAACCCTCCCCCTTCAAGGTGGGTCGACAACGATGACTTTGGACGCTCCCATTGGTCGAAGGTTGAACGGCAGTTTTCCCTCACCTAGGGATCTAGGGAGGACAGAGTGTTTTTAAGCAGCCGTTTCTGGCTCTTCAGTGTGCATTCTCTTGCAGTCATGCTAGACTGATGAACTGTAACGTTCTCCACCCTTCATGTAGATATTGTAAATAAATACCATATTCCTCGTTCTCGATGAGAACAAGTCTCTCCCTTCAACAACGTCCTCAGCGTGGACGAGTCGGACGACGGCATGGGCCAGCTACCATTTATTTCATGCCCGACCCGAACTCTTACACCGTATCTCCATGTTGGGTCACGGGTTCGAGCGCCTTAATCAACTTCGGCTTAACTAACGACAAAAGACGTGGGTTCGACTCTCGACCTTCACGATGTCAATTGGAACACCACCTAGAGATATCGCCAGTTCACCCATATCTCCAAATGGGTTCGACTCCCACCAAAGGTCGAGGGTTTGACTCCCACCGAAGGTTGTGGGTTCAAGCGCCTTAATTAACTCTATCCTAATTAAGTGTGCCTTAATTCACTTTGCCTTAATTAACACCACAGGTCGTGCTGACGCTTCTTCGCCTCGGCTTCGCGCTTTCTTATAAAGAAATTGATGGCCTAATTCGCCCTAATTAACAGCATTGGTCGAGAGTTCGATTCGCTAATAATTTTGGTGCCATGAATTTTGGTGCCGTAACGCCAGACGTGGCAACGCCGGACATCGTATTTTTCGTCCCATGAGCCGTCTAAGGCTCTCGCCTGAATAACTTTGCTTACCATAGTTGACCACTGCCGCGAATTTTTACTTGAAGTAGAAAAGGCTGCGGAAGAACTCGTGGAATTTTTCTCAAGGCCATAAAGAGAGAAAAACACATTGAACAGAGAGGAAGCGAAGCATAGTGTGCAGGAGGCAACAGCAACAGACCCGTAGAGCTCTATTCTATTTTTGGAATGCATCCACAGAAGAAAAGAAAGCATTATTGCACACACACATTGACGTCGCAGTTGGAGGCCGTGCATGCCATGGCCGTATAAGGCCAGAGTCATCATCCATATGACAAGCACAATGCGCCATAATCGCGTTCAAACAGAGGAATGCTTCAGACAGGACCGTCGTGGCGGCCCGAAGCATTAGGAACCCATAGGCGCGGCGTTGGACTCTGTCTTCCTACTTTTCCCCATCCTGCTGCTTGGCTTACGGCGCAGCCACACGGTTGTGCGCACGCCATGCGGCGATGTTGCCGGATGGCCGCGCGCGCAGCGCAGACGTTAAGGGACGCGCAGAATGCGCCGAGACAACAGCCCTGGTCCGCTTCAAGCCTAGTGAAGCACGATGAGGGAACGATGCACGAATCAATACGGGTGAGAGGAGCGGACCTTTGTTTACAGTGGGGAGACGCTCGGGGCGCGATTCTTTGCACGCCCTTAGCTTCGAGGTCGTCGGCGGCGGCCATTCCTTAGGCAAATAAAGCGGCGCCCGCTTTACCGCGTGCGTCTTAACCACAGGGGATTCGCGGGACGCGTGGCGGTGGCTGCAACGGCGTCGCCTTGAATTCCCCGCTGTCTCCATGACGGCGGCAATCAATCGATCAGTTTGGTACACCTTGCTACCGGTGCGCGAACGAGGCGACGCCTCGGGGCCTCCGAAGCTAGCAGTGATCTCTCTGTGGCGTACAACTGTAGCCAGCAGGCTACATAACCTGACTATTTCCGGCGCGAATATTATGCTTAACTTCTCAAAAGCTTAGTTATCTTGCATTCGGCCACTGGACTTTTCGAATTTACACGAACTTAAAGATTTTCTGTGCCTTATTCAACTTACTTCCTGGAATAACGCCTTATCTAGGAATCCTAGAAAGCACCCTGGCTGACTTTATTTCTTCAGCGTAGACACAGGAAGGAGATATCACTTGATGAGGGACGTTGATGATGTGATTTTTGTGGTGCAAGGACCAGGTGTTACTAAGAAGCTTAATTGAGTGGCCTAAATAAGGGCACTATAGAAAAGGCGCTGATGTTAAAGAAGAGGTCTCGTAATAAATTTCTTGAAATCTATTATTCGCGTCTCAAGGGCAGTGTAGTAAGGACTGAATAGCTTCTTGATGCCGAGTAATCAACTGCGTAGCCTAAATTATTCGACGAAATTCTAAAAAACAAGGAACTACGTAACAGAGCTATAACAAGGACCGGAATAGTGCGTACAGGGCGACCACTACACTTACAATCAGAATATGCGTCAATAATTTGGCACCCCCATCAGTCTAATCTCACGAACCTACTCGAATCCGTGCAAAATAAAGCTGCGCGGTTCATCTTAACTTCATACTCGCGATATCAAAGTGTGTCCGCCTTAAAGAAATTACTTAATCTCCCTTCACTTGACATGCGCAGGAAATTATTACGGTTGACCTTCTTCCATAGCCTTTAACCACAGCAACACTGCATTCGCTCGAGCCCATATTCTTCCCGCTCCCCACATCTCTACCCGCACAGACCATGTTCATAAAGTAAAACCTATATTTGCCAGGACTAACGCTTATCAAAATTCGCCTCTAGTTTTATCTATTGCCGAATGGAACTCGCTACCTGCAAACATTGTCTCGCTTACGGAATCATCATCATTTCATGCAGCACTACTAACCTTTTTAGAGTGTGTCAACCTGTCAGAACCCACATTTTCTTGAATATTTACTTAAACAGCGTTTTCAAGTGCTTGGCATTGTGTAAAATTCATTCCGTTTCATCTGCTATGTATCTGTGTAGGCTGTTTACCTAAATGTTTGTTTGATTGTATCCTTAAACTCGTGTTCCGATGGGTACTGATTGTTTGCATCACATTTTAGGTTCTTATGCGTGTTGCGCACTACTAAACATTGTATAAATTTTGTTACCCTTTTCTTTCTTTCTTTCTTTTTTTGTTCGCTTCTGCTAGATGTTTTTTATGGTTCCTAATGCCTTCATATATTTACATTGTACAGATTTCACTCATGCTTGAACTTTGTCGTCCCCCCCTATGTAATGCCCTAATGGGCCCTTAGGGTACTCAAATAAATAAATAAATAAATAAAAAAGTTTATCCTCAAAAAAAAAAAATGAAACACCATACCTACGTCGTAGCAAATCACCAGAAATTTGATATATATATGATAACAAATAGGTTACAAGAAGGCGTCATTATGTATTATGTGTGATGTAAAATTGTGTGCATAGACTTAAAGAAATTTTCTTGTTGTTTGAAGTGTATCGCTTGTCCAGTACACTGTGTTTCTGGCCATATTATTCACGCACTACATTGTTCCCTACGATGAACCATCAGCCCAAGTATTGCTAAGCCCAAGCTTAGCCGTGTACACTACATACAGACGAAGGCGATGGAAAAGCGCGGCTACTTCTACATCACATACATTCTGAAAACTAGCAGTGACGTGAAGTGCAAAGAGAGACAGAGAAATAAAGCGCAGGGACTTCAACTACATTTGATGAAGTGCAGAAAAGCAGATGTCGTTGTGGCCGTAACCTGTGTGAAATCGAGCTTCTGGGCAAATGGACCACGCTTGCACGAAGCGTGGCTGGCATTGCTGGATAGGTAGAAAGAAAGGCGGGTAAGTAAACAAGATGCGCGGCCGATCTGCTGCCATCCTCAATTGAAGTGGGGATAAGAAATATCAGTGGCACAGCTGATAGAATAAACATTGCGTACGCATCTGCAAACAGGATCTGTCACTGACTGATGTCAACCTCAGGAAAAGCGCCCTCACTCGTGTTGCTCGCGGTGAGAGCGACGGATAGGGCCACGGTCCAATGATAATATCTGAAAACGGTCCAAAAAGTTTAGACGGTTTAACGCTATCGCTTTATAGTAAAAGACTCGCTGCACCGTAGCGAGCATAGGCACAAAAAAGTTACAGACAGTATCTCGGTATTGAAATAGCGTCGTTTAAAGAGGTTCAAGCATTGTAATGAAAAATGAGTATTCACTTTTTAAAGGCACTTCCAGTTGTAGAACACGCAGGGTCAGCAACAAGTTTCTTTGCGAAATTATCTCGCCGCGACAACTACGAACGCACGTAAAAGGAGCCACGGATATTTTTCTTTTGCCTTCCAACTGACAGCGTGGTCACGAAAGACACGAACAGATTCAGTGGCTGCGTGAATGTGAACGTAGACATTAGAAAACGTCAAGCTATCACCACGTATACCTGTACATCTTTGGTGCCGAAAGACAACTATCTGCTGTGAATACGAATGACTATTTCCTGCTGTCACATGACTAAATATACAGTGGGAAGTCTGTGCTCATTTACTAACGTCGCAGTATATCAGTGCAGGCTGTAGTAAGTATGCATTGCGCAGAAGCGTCTGTATATTATAACTGCGAGTCGGCCTAGTTGGAACAGATTCATTTTTTTAAAAAGCTTTTTGTGCGCGAACAAACACCGACAACGAAGAGGAGCAACACAAGGGCGAGCACAAGGACGAGCGCAACACGAACAAGCGCTCGTCCTTCTGTTGCTCCTCTTCTTTGTCCCTGTTTGTTTGCGCACAAAAAGCTTTTTAAAAAATGTATATTATACTTTTATTATTATCTATGTACAGGAGATGTATGCGCAATTTTGATCAAAGCACTGCAATATTACTCAAGCGCTCAAGCTAACGTATTTTATGAGGAGCTTATCCTCATCTCATGCAGAGGGCTGGCGTTTCTAAAGAATGCTAATAACTGTCGTGGCACTACAGCTTATAAAGAACACAATAAAAGCACTCTAACGGTATGAGAGTGTTGCGCAGCCTGCACCGAAAATTCGATCTGTGCTGTATTTCATCTCATTGCCCCAGTAATAGCGCGTACATCTAATGAACACATTGAGCGCACGCCTCCTTTTTCGAACGGTTAGCACCTCGGCTAAGTTCATACATATTAAGTCGACATAAAGTTGGTAAAGCGTCCACCTATGCAAGAATAAAGAAAACGTAACAAAAGCGCACCGTGACCGGAAATTTTCTTTGCGAGCTTCCGACACAAAGCGTCATCCCACCGCTTGGTGCTGTTTCCTTACGGTAGATACAGCGCCTGTTAATGACATTATATTATTATTGCGATAGCATTTACCTGGACACCCCAAGCGAATTTCTGCCATCGCCATCGCCGTCCCAATCCCCGTGATGTACCGTATGAAGTCCAAACACGATAACATCCTCGCCGCGCGCCGTACTCTGTATGTGCGAAGGAAAGCTTGTGTGGGTCAGCCGACGATCGGGTCTCAATCCCGCACGCGGGGGGAGAAGGCGAGAGTGAGCGGTCCGTTCTACTCCGGGGGCTGCTGCTTAAGACGCGGCCGTCCGGGCGCCGTAACATGAAAGTGATCTGCTGTGTGGAGAAAATGTGCTCCCGTACCATCCTCATCTTCAAAGCGGTCTGCGACGCATGGACAAAGTGCATGCCCCAACTGCCGGTAGCTTCGTATGCGCCGTGCTTTCGAAGTTTAATTCGCGTTGAAGCGAGAGACAACACAAAGGTCAATTCGCTCACTGCTGCTTCCGCGTTTCCTCCCTCCAGTGTTTTGTCAGCGAATTTCTGCGGTCATCGAGAGTGATGTGTTCATGTTTACTTGTGTGTGCGTGACACTGTGCTTGTTGATTTAGTTAGTAAGCGAATCTTTACAACTTTATACTGACGATAAATCCCCTATCCTTACTTCGTATAGCTGTCTACCAATTTGCTATCGCAATCGATGCTTCGCCTTTCTGCCGAAACTGCGAGTGTCTTTTAGCCTTGAGTCCCAAGACATAATCGCACGAGCATATAGAAAGTACGTTAGTTGTGGTATCACGAATCGGCTCGGGGGGATAACTTAAGCGTTATTCCCCCCCCCTCTCCCTCTGTCTCTCTCTTAACCTAGCTACCCTTCTCATGTAGTTGGAGGGGGGCAGCCCTGCATCACACCTAATGTTCCGATCGTTGCATAATAATGCACATGACTACGATGGTAGCGTCGTTACTTCACGCATAATTCAAGCCACACACACGTTCCATGAAGCAACGCCAAAAGTTACAGCGTTGAATTGCGTGAAATGCTATTAATGCATGTCTTTTTTATTGTACTCTTTTTACGTGAAAAGCCGTAGCTCACGCTACTAGCAGATATAAACATGAACACATCTCACTCGATGACTGCGCAAAGTCACTGTCAAAACGCTGGATTGAAGAAGCACGGCAGCAGCAGCGAGCGAATCGACCTTCATGCTGCGTCTAGCTTCAACACGAACTAAGCTTCGAAAGTATAGCTACTTCCCTACAGTCTCTGGCTCAGGCGTGCACATGTGATCGTCTTATCATGCTTCACAAAATTGTAAGTTCTTCTGTTCATGTCTGCGTGCCTATATCTTTCGTCACCAGCTCTGTGTGCGAACCAGGGGCACAGATTCGATGAACATTTTCCCGCTTATGTCGTAACTGAACTGCTTTACATTTTCTCTGCTTCCGTCATTTAATTGATTTTCGAACAACCTTGATGGATCTGATGGAAGACTGCCCACGGGACAATTTTCTGTAGAATTGATAAAATATATATATCGTGTTAGTATTTGTTAGCATTCTTAAATTGTCATCTGCATTCTGTAAACCTCTTTTACCTCTTCTGTGTGACCACTTAATCTTTTAGATTCTACAAACGTGTTCTTGTACCTACAAAGGTTTGTATTGACCCACCCCCCGTATGTATCGTATGGAGAGAGCGCTATTTTGTAAATAAAATTTGAAAACTAGAATATGAAGCTACCAGTACTCGGCGCACTTCGTAACTTTGCAGATCGCTTTCAAGATATAGGTGCCCGCGCACCGCGCCGTTCGCAAAGCCGCCGAAGTAGAACCCCCCTCCCTCCCCCCCCCCCCACTCCCGTCCCCATCCCTGCCCTCCCTCCGGTGCCTCGCGCGCAACGAAAGACGGCGCGCTTCAACCCCGCATTCCTCTTTTGCGCGCGGGAGATGGTGCCGCGATCGTCGGCTGACTCTGGCAAGCTTTCACTCACGCATACACCATACGGCGCGCGGCGATGGCGTTATCGCCCTTGAATTTTATACGGAACATCATGGCGACGCCGACGTCAGAAATGCGCCTGGAATGTCCATATAATTGCTATCGCAATAAAACACATTCGTTGCACGAAAATGGGCGCCACCCTAAGCACCACGCCACAGGGTAAAGAGACAACGAGTAATTGAATGTGCTTGAAATATTGAATTCTGCTATGCAATGAAGAAAACTTTCGTGCACTTATAGTTCCTTTGTATATGAATGAGGATAATGTTTGTCAGGCTTCGAACTTATGTGATCGCATTGTGCCTTGCATCCTGGTCGCTCTCCAAAGATTGTCGTGAAAGAACGGAGTCCCTCTTTAAAAGGGACCGTGTCTGCTCAGTGCCGCCGATTGGCGCGCAGATCACAGCCTAAGATTTTATCCCATTTATTTATTTACTACTACATACTACAGGTCCTTCACAGACGCAAGCGGTGGTGAAAATAAAGGATCAACTAACACTCTGTAAGTTTCCGTGAGGCCGATAATTGAACAGCGGAAGGGTTTTGAACTTTGAGAAACATTGGGCTCATTTAATGAAAAATAACAAAAAGCTAGATGTATTCAACAAAAGATGCTGATTCTTTACTGTTTGTCCCGGCATACAGTCAAATTGTTCCAGCATGATATATTTGTAGGCTGTGTACACTTATGAACATTGACAAGGCTTGCTTCCTTTTTTAGATTATTATTGTATATTGCAAAAGTTGAGCGCAAATACGACTCCGGTTTATCTACAATGAAAATCCATGTATCGATGAATAATGATGTTAGCTGACATGAATCTTTGTATCTATTATGCATTTCACTACCACGCGCGCTGGAGTCTCTTGCAACAACACTCAAACGAAAACGACATAAGAAGCTCTGTGCGCTTGCACTCTGTGAAGACCAGCGAAGCTGTGTACTGTTGCAACTGCGGGTGCGAAGATGTGGTATATCCTGTCATCGCGCAGGAGTAAAGGAACTTGGGGCTGGACCTGATATCCACGACGTTTTACACAAAAGTTCATATTACATATTTACAAGATATTCAAAGAAGTACAGAAACATAAGTTGATGAAGAATGAGCAGCCGATGACTCTAGGCGTCTGTCGCTCTTTTTATCCCCTTCGTTCTCATTGTCCAGTCACCTTCCCCCAATGCGGTGTCAGGAGACGCATGACATCAGGTCCCACCAATCCAGAGGTTTGTTGCCATTTCCCTCCGAAGGAACCTTTGTCCAAAACGCAGGCACATCACGAGACACGAATAGAGGAGGGGGGAATAGCACACTGACCCCGTCTCCGGCGTGGACCCGCTAGTTTGGGCGGATGACAGGTTAAGGCCGATCACCTCACTAATTGCCCAAACCTCTCCTGATAGAGGTGCTCCACTGTTGGCCATAAATCATCCCAGTTGAGAATAATTTTGACGAGGCCGTTGGCCCGTTCCCTATTACCACATTGTCCGTGACAGGCGGTTGTCGCAGAGTAAACGACCGATCACTACAGTATGTGGGCCCCTTAATGGTTAACTGCACCTCCGCCGCGGGAATCGGCCCGACATTTAACCAACTTTGGTATAGGCCCATGTATGGGGATTGCTTAATACCTGCTTCACTTCCGTGGCGTGTAGGCCCGGCATTGCACTATCTTCGGGATTTTTTTTCTACACGTGGACGCGATAGTCGGGAAAGTAGCCCTTAAGAGCTGCGCTCTAAAAGTGAGCTGTAGTAGCCTCAACACATTCTGAGACGGTGATCGAAGAACGTATGGCTTGCTTGTTTGCTTATGGTTTTCTCCTTGTTTGCCCTTAATGAATCGAAAGTGGTTCTACGGGAAGGGCTGACGTTTTGCTCGGACCAGACAGTTGACACGTTATGATTCATTGGAATCGAATATATATAGTTTTTTTTAATTGATCTACCACAAAATGTGAGTTGTCACCTGTGACAGGCGCACTATATTGATTTTCCTGCCGCATAGCACCAACATAATGTCCCTGTGTGCCCCGATTTGCCGTATTTCTCGTTGACTTAGATGCATGGTATACATAGCTAGCTTAACATGTTTTCCTCTCATCGGAAAGTTAGGTGCCAGAAACCACACCGAGACGGTATTCATTTTTTTTTGCCTCAGATTGCTGATTTATCGCTGGCAAGTGGGAACGTGTTTCAACTTGCCGTGTCGCGTGCCCCGCTTCCTACCTTGTTTTATCGTAGTGGATGAGATACCATGCTGGATAACTACATCCGTCATTATTAACTGCTATTTGAATGTCAGATCCCGACTTCGTGGGCTATTGAAAGAAATGATGTTTACTTTTTAGGTCATTGAATGTTTTGGTTGCAGCAGGCATGACCGTTCACTTGTATTAGACGCCATTGCGAGAACGGACACTATCGTTCTGCAGCACGTTCAGAGCTACCGCAGACTCGGCAGCTTGTATTTGCCAGTCAAAGTGGACTATTCTTACTACTAATTGAAGGACACCTGTCTGCTATTCGCTGATCGTTATACAGCAGTAAGCTTCTGCGGTTTCATTGTTGTCATACTGCCTATACCACTACACATGTGAGTTGCTGGAAATGTGATATGTAGTGCACCTGAGAGTAAATTTGTTCGAAGTTTTGCACTAAGGTGGGGCTATGGATAGGTTGTAATAGTATTGTGATATGAATCACAACAAAAGCGTTAAGAAAATTCTGGCAGAGCCCATCTCACGATGGATGTCGTCGTAGATGGGGTTAGTATTGAATAAATTAGCGACACATTGAAGTGTCTGGTTCTTGATTTCTGTGTAGCCCACTTAAATTTTCTGTTACCGATATCGTCTTCATTTCTCCCTAGCTGAACCGTCCTCGCTCGAGGGACGCCTCTGGTGTCCGTTCTATTCACTTCATCTTTTCTCCACACTCGGCTGCTTTCGATGTCGACTTTTTCACTTCTCTGTAGCTCTCTTGAATTTTCTGTTACCGACTTTTTCCTTCTTGCCTCTTGTTACGCTTGATTATTCGAGCACCTGCTCTGTGGTACATACCAATTCTGGAGGAGTGACCAAGAACGTTCACATACCTAATATCGCATGCCCAGTTGCACATATCCAGTGGTCTAAGTTGTCTATTCTTGCACATACCCAGGGGCGCAAGTTGCCTATTCTCAATTTGTCTATTGGGGGACATACTCATTGGCACTCATGTAGTGTCCCAAGTTGGCGTCCGAAAGGTTAGATACGCACGGACATACAGAAAAGTGCGTGAAGTTCCGAGAATATGCATATTGCAATAATACCCGGCCGATGCGGTGACAAAAACAAATAAATAAATTGTGGCGTTTAACGGGCCAAAACCCCGATCTGATTTATGTGGCACGCCGTAGTGGGAGACTCCGGGATAATTTGGGCCACTTGGGGTTCTTTAACATGCACCTAAACTTAAGTACAAGTGTGTTTTTGTATATCGCCTCGCCCGCATCGAAATATGGCCGCCATGGCCTGGATCCGATCCGGCGACCTCGTACTTAGCAGCCCAACAACATAGTCGCTACGCAACCACGGCGGGTGATGAAAAGAATTTTAAAAAACGTTGCGATTACCCTTTTGCCGATTAATGAAAGGAAAAATCAGATATCCACCCGTTCGTAGCCATTGCTACAAAGGAAACACCGCCTAGTTAACTCAGATGATAGAGCGGCTGCCCCGCAAAGGCGGTTGTCCTGGGTTCGAGTCCAGGACCAGGACGAATTTTTCTTCAACTGTGAGGCTTTTCTTTAGAGGAACCCGTATGGGTTTCCTTTCTAGCAATGGCTACGAACGGGTGGATGTCTGAAAACTCTTGCCTTTGCTTCGTGTTGTCGGCAAATTCGACTTCGCCCTGCCATCAGCTAGCCGCCTGGTTAGCTCAGATGGTAGAGCGGCTGCCCTGGAAAGGCGGTGGTCCCGGGTTCGAGTCTCGGTCTAGGACGAATTTTTCTTCAACTGTGAGGCTTTTCTTTCGTGGAACCCGTATGCGTTTCCTTTGTAGCAATGGCTACAAACGGGTGGATGTGTGATTTTCCCTTCATTAATTACCTCTCTCCACATTGCGGGCTTCCGCAGAACTATTACGTCAAACCCTTTTACCGAGGACATATAGGGGTCAAAAAGCGCGTTGTAGAAAATTCAGGACGGGTTACACCGGGTGTGCACATGCACATTTAAAGAAATTCTATGGCGCGTTGGGCCAGGTACATTAACACTGCGCGTCGAAACATGCACAAACATTTTTTTTTCTTTTTTGACGCACATGTTGCAAGCATGTTTTTCAGTCGATTGCCTTACGAGACAATGTTCAGCTGACGTATTCAGTGTACAGTGGCAAAACATTGGTGTCAATATACAAAACATAGACTTATGGAGCAGAATTACTTGTCAACTCTACATATTACGGAAGTATTGCTCGTGAGTTGAATTCATGAACTTGTTCCGTCATACACGTCGAACAGACATACGGGCACCGTAATTTATCTGTGTTGTGCAGTCGGCACTGTGCAATGTTACATGATAGTACTCGCGGAAGTAGCAATGTTTAACAATCGCGTATCGAAAGCCTATTGTTTGTGATGTAGTTTCCGACGAGGTTTTCAGACTTGGGAGTATTTTAATGCCTATGCTCGTGGCGTTTTACGGGCATGTGTGCTCTACACATGCACTTCAGCGGCGGCAACTACGGCGTTCCGTGCCATCGCGTAGCCGGTGCATGGGTTCACAGTTTATGCACTTACAGCAGTTATTTTGTTAGTTCTCTACTAACTGGAAGTCGGGGCAGGAGCAGCAAGGACACTGCGTAAGGTTACTGCAATACAACGCTACAGTACGCATACTATGACAGGCACCGAAAAACACGCTCCGGAGTTGACTTGTAGATCAGCCACTATATGCTGTATCAGAAGTTCAGATCTTTCAAGCATCACTCTAATACTATATATATATGGGGTGCGTGAACTACGGGTAATTAAATGGGAATGTGCATGCCGCAGTTGGCCCCTCAAGGCTAGAAAAAAAGTTATTAGCACTCATTTCTGGCATCAAGCTTTCCACAAACACAGTCTTACTGCTCTTTATTTCCTAGCGCCTTTCTTTTAATTATCTGCTTAAAAGTGTTCGTAAGTAGCGCACCGACTGCCCACTCTGGTTCCTGCAGCCATACAGCCAAGAAGTGTTGATTCCCCCGAACGAAACGTTCTGCCTCCTGTATGCGAAGGCGCTTCTTCCCTTCACGTTACTTTATTACCTTAAAAACCCGATTGGAGGGGTATTAGATAAGAGATGGTTAATAAAATAAACATTACAAACAGGCGTTCATTTTGAGGTATGGGTGACAACAGCTTCGCTAAAGGCAGATGGGCTTGTGATGGCTGCGATGGCGTGTGGGAGGCCGTTCCAGTCCCTTGATGCTCGAATAAAAGATGCTGCTTGAAAAGTGGTGGGCCGGGCACGTGCGCGTGCAACTTGAAGTGGATGACCGGTGCGATGAGATGTGTATAAAGGGGGCGTGAAGTACGGTGGGTGATTTAGGGGGCTGAGAAAAAAATGAATGGCAGCGAGAGAAGGTGGCAAACTGTCGACGGGAAGAAAGCGTTTCCAAGCCAGATTCCGCTTTCATCGATGAAATGCTGATATCGTACGAATATGAAGATTGAATAAACCTAGTAGCACGATTTTGCACAGCCTCAAGTGCATTTATGACATAAATCTGATGCGGGTTCCAGATGGGAGATGCATACTCAAGCTTCGATTTTACAAATGATTTATAGGCCAACGATTTTACTTGCTGTGGGGCAGGACGCAGATATCGCCTAAGAAATCCCAGTGATCTATTAGCAGCTGCGATGATGATAGTAGTGCGCAAGCGCCAGGACAGATCACAAGAAAGGATGGCATCGAGATATTTGAATGATTGGACTGTTTCTATAGGAACATCAGCAATGGAATAGGTAAATTCACATTTGCCTATTCCATTACTGAGGGTTACGGCAGCGAGTGAAAGACACGAGTTTACATTTGTTACTTTTTAGGTTCATTAGCCAGCGATTACACCACTCTTGTACATTATTGAGATCGTTATGGATTAATGTGGTCAGATGTGTTGGTAACTTGCGGTAGATTACACTATCATCTGCAAACATACGAATGTTTCATGGTATATGCGTTGGTAGACCGTTAATGTAAAATAAAAAAAGAAGTGGTCCTAAGACGGATCCCAGGGGGACGCCTGATGTTACGGGGAGTTATGGTTATTAACAAAAACAAACTGAGAGCGGTTAGTCAAGAATGCTTCTATCCACTTTAGAACGTCGGGGTTTAAATTTAGCTGAGACAATTTTAGCAGCAAACGTTTATGAGGAACTGTGTCAAATGCTTTTACAAAATCCAGGAATATGGAATCAGTCTGAAGGTTACTGTCAAGGTTAAGATGCAAGTCGTGAAGGAACATTGCCTACTGTGTTTCGCAAGAATATCCTTTTAGAAATCCGTGCTGACAAGGGTGAAAAAAAAAAGATCGAGTCTAAAAAGTTCAAGATATGCGAGTATATGACGTGTTCCATGATTTTGCAGGGGACACTAGTTAATGATATAGGACGATAATTTAATGGGGTGTCTCTGTTGCCTGATTTGAAGACTGGAACGACCTTGCCCACTTTCCAGTCGGATGGTAAGATGCCTATAGAGAGCGACTGCGGAAACAAGAAAGTTAGGTACGCAGCAGATACATGGTTAATATTTTTTAAGAGTTTTGAATTAATATCATCTGCACCTGCTGACGATGAAAGCTTGATGTTATCAATGATCGAGGTGATTCCGTCTGCCGAGAATGTGATTGGCGACATACGCGCAGTTATGTTAGTACATGTGGGAAGATCTCGAGTTGAAGTCATGCCAGTAAATAGAGAGAAAAAGGCTGCGTTAAAACTGTCAGCACACTCGCTGTCGCTGACCACTTCGCCATGTCCATTTAACACGCTGATCATGCGGGCCTCCTGGGGGTTTATTATTTGTCAAAATTGACGAGGGCTGATCGTTAGCATTTCAGGCAGTTCATCGTGGAAAAAGGAGAATTTAGCATTCCGTATAGCCTTCAGATAATTGTCTTCGGCCACAAAATATTTCCCCCAAGCAGAGGGGTGTCCGTTTAGTTTGGCTGAGTGGAAGAGACGTTCAAGTCGCTTAAGAGTTTTAGTGAACCATAGATTGTTTTGATTTCCGCGGAACGTTATTCTCCGTATGAACTTATCAACGAGATCACCTAGCTTGTTTTTAAATAGTGACCAGTTTTCATTAGTAGAGCGCGCAGAACATAACCTCACGAACGCAGGAAGAAATGCGCTCAGATCACTATTAATTGCATCATAATTACATTTATTGTACAGGCGGATTGTTTTGCTGACTAAATGGCATTTTACGGGTTGAAACGAAAATATGACGTGAATTACTTTGTGGGCGCTGACTTCAGGTATATATGCTATTGATGATAAGCTTTCCGGATTACTGGTTAGGGTGAGATCTCAGATGCTAGAAGTGCTCAGTGCAATGCGTGTAGGTTCTGATACAAGTTGGGTTAAATTGAAATTAAGGTAGAAATCCGCAATATCTCTGGCAGGTTCACTGCCCATACTTATGGGGACGCCATTGCTCCAGTCTATTTGAAGAAAATTAAAATCACCAAAAAGGAGGACTTCTGCCTGCGGGTGTTGATTACTAAGGTCACTTAAACTGTTATTAGGTTTAAATGTGAAATCTGGAATATTATTCAGAGGCCTGTAGCAACCACCTAGAATGATAGTGTGGGGATAAGCATGAATAATTAGCCACAATACTTCAAGATCAGAAGTGAGGTTTTTGGCTACGGCGCACGATAACTGCTGGTGCACAGCAATCAGTACACCGCCCCCCTCCCCCCCTCCCCCCGCATGCCTTTGCAATCCTTTCGATAGACATGAAATTCCGGTAGGTCGGCTAGTACTTCTGTATCTGTTATATCTTCTGTTAACCACGTTTCGGTTATCACCATTATATTACTGTTAGATGATAAAACAAGGTTGGAAAATGCGTCACGTTTTGGACAGAAACTGCGTGCGTTGGTAAAGATTACACACAATGATATGTTAGATTTGGGCTTAACGGTGCGACAGACATTTTTACGACGGGGAAATTGCTATATTATTTCTTTGACAGACTGAGTTTGCTCGTCGTAGACGAAGCGCTTATGGCCCATCTGCAGTGTTTTGAATTGCAAAGAAAAAGGTAATGATTTGCTTTTTGCGAAAGTGATGAGATGCCTGCGAGCGTTTTGTACGGAACGAGAGAAGTCCTCTCCAACGCTGAAGCTGGTTCCTTTGAACTTGCGGCCGTTAGAAAGAATCAATTCTTTTGTTTTATGGAGGGTGAATTTTGCTATGATAGGACGGTGGTGGTTAGTACCTGTGCGATGACCGAGACGATGTGCGTGCTCAATTTCTTTCAGCTCGATACAAATATTCAAATGATTGTGGCAGTGCTTGATGATAAGTTGCTCGGTCTGGGCTCTGAGCCTCTGATCCAGTTGATTCAGGGAGGCCATAAAAAAATAAGATTATTGCGTCGTGGCTGGTTCTCGCCGTCATCAATATGCGTTTCAAGCCTGTGTACCACTTGAGCGGTACACGTTTTCACGGTTTCAAAGTCAGAGTGCAGGGAGACGAGATTTTGATAATGCCCCTCTAGATCAGTCATGCGTTTGCCCATATCAGCAATAGCTTTGTCCGTCGACAATAAATGAACTTTCAGGTCTTGAACCTGACTGATTAATTGCGACTCACCAGCAGACAAGTTCTTCAATTCAGTTAGTAAAGCATCGGAGTTCGGGCCCGGGTTACTTTCAACATCACCCGACATCATCAACAAGGCACGAATTACATGAGAACACTCAAGAGCGACAAGACGGCTGCAATGCGGGCTCGGCAGCTGAAGCAGGAAATAATTGCTAGACTTCTTAGAAAAAGGACTAAGCTTTACCAACCTGCATGACAAGAGTGAATGGATTAGCGATCTGCGTCTGTGCACAGCCGCCGAGCCCACAAGTCGCCACCGGTAGTGCCTGCTCTTTTATAGTTGACCGGAAAGTTGACGTCGATGACGGCAGGATTGTCCACGCTGCATCGCGCACCACTGTCTTCGGTAGCGGTGTCATCGAAAACGCAGATCTGCTGCTCCCGACGAAATCAATGGGCCTGAAGGGTGGTGCAGTTGAAAATCCAGGGGTGCACATCAGGGATAGGTGACAGGCAATCCTGTCGTGTTCGCCTGACCAAGCACGATATTGCAGCGGGGCTGCCAGGGAAGCCGTCACTAGAGCTGGAAGCAACTGGCACATGAATACGCGCTGAAACATCTGCCTGACAAGAGTGCATAGATTACCGATCTGCGCTTTTCCACTCCGCGCCATTTTGGTTTCCTTATGTGGGTCGGTAATTATTCTCTTGCAAAAACTCGCTTGTTTTCTGCCCTACATGCCCCAAAAGTCGTTCGTCTGGTGTCAGTCTTTCAGTAGTTTTAAGTGCCAGTTGCTGTCGTTCCACTATTATCTGCATTAGCGCAAGCTCTTGGGCCAGTTGGTGCATGATAAACTTGAAAAGGGGCTACCAGCAAAACACAAAGGGGACAATTACATAAGGAAAAGGCGTTAGACACGAACGTACGCTGGAATTTAAACTGTACTTTATTGGAATTCACATTGCAGCACATAACCTCCGACGTATGTGCATCTTCAACTCCTCCCAATACATGTGCATAGATAACACCTCGAAAAGTACATTGCCGCACGAAAATATCCGGCGCATGCGCAACTTCTCCTCCAAAGATCCGTGCATCAATGTATGCATGTATCAATGTATGCATGTATGTCCGTGTATCAACGCATCAAAAAAAAAAAAAAGCTGACATTACTGTAGATGCCCTAACCGTTTCCAGGGATAGCATAAGCGCGGACGCTACCACATTGTTCTACGCAGTAACGAGGGATTCACCGCCGCTTTGCTGGCGTCATCAACGACCACGTTCGTTTAATTGTGAAGAGTCAGACATGATGAAGCTCCGATTAGGCTTCTAGATTTCGTTTGTGTGCTTGGGGTTGAAATCTCAATTTGTGGTCGGGGTATTACAGAAGATCCAAACATAACTGCTTGAAAACAGTTCGAAGTCTGTTGCGAACTCTAAGTAAACACCATATTTAAAGCGAAAATTGATTTCAGCTTCGGAGTGGCATTTTTCAGTGCATTATGTCCGCAGCAAATGGTCGATTCAGAAGAAATAGTGCCGTTACTTTTGCACGCGAAGGCACATACTTTTTTATTTGAAAAAGAAAGAGAGAGAATATTTAATGGCAGAAAGGTGGAGAGGTTGGCCTGAGTGAAGTGCCTCTAGCCTGCTACTCCACGCTGGGGACGGGGTTTTGGGGGAATAACAGAGATAGGATGTGCAGAGGAAGAGAGGTGGTGGTATGGTGAATATGATGAGGACAGCACAACATACTGTTTCTCTGCGACGCGTACGTGTACACGTCACAGCACAGCACAGTCGTCTTCTGAACGCTCTTTATATGATGCTTGCGTGTCCGAAAGTTAATTAATTGGTGTATGGAAAGTCAATCACTACGACTTATTGCTGCCGAGCAGGACGAAGTCGCGCGATAACAGCACGGCCGCTTGAGACACTTTCCGCGTTTCGCGAAGGACACAATGCAAAATCCTCAATGCAGCTAGATTAAGGTTCACGCTAACGAACAAATGTGATCAATATTATTGTGGAGCTCTCCACTATGGCGCTTCTCCTGCACAAAGTGCAGCTTTGTGGCTTTAAAACCTCAACGTTTGTCATTATTTTTCTGGTTAAAATAATAATGGTGATATTATAATATTATCGACCTTGCTTTTGTCGTCGTCTTCATTGTCGCCGTTATTTTCGTTGTTAAGGAAACAGCAACCAATATGACGAAGCCAGAAATAAAATATAAAATAAACGAAACTGAATACTTAAAATTTGTGTTCGTAAATTGATCAGCACTCACTTAAACTCACTGGAAATGGTACGTATTGTCGCACAAAATGTTGAAGAACAAGACATGTACTCCGTGTCTGTCCGCATTAGAACCGCACCAGAAACTCAATATACTGTAGTAATGGGCGACTTAAATGGAAAAGTGGGGAAAAAGCAGGCTGGTGAACAAGCATTTGGCGACTACGGCGTCGATTCTAGGAACGCCAGAGGAGCGATGCTGGTAGAATGCGCAGAAAGGAATAAGCTTCGAATAATGAGCACCTTTTTCAGGAAGCGTACTAACGGAAAGTGGACCTGGAATAGCACTAATGGTAAAACAAGAAATGCAATTGATTTCGTACTTTCTCCTGATACCAGCATAGTACAGGATGTAGAAGTGATAGCTAGGGTAAAGTGCAGTGATCATAGGTTAGTGAGGGCTAGCATTCACCTAAATTTGAATATATAATAAGTAAAATTGGTCAAGAACAAACAGGTCAACTTAGAGGCAGTAAGAGTAAAAGCAAACAAATTCAGGCTGGTACTTACAAACAAATATCCAGCCTTAGAACAGAGAGATGAAGATGACATACAAATAATAAATGAAACCGTAACTAGGCTGGCTTCAGAGGTTGCAATTGAAGTGGGAGACAAGGCACCAAGACAACCAGTAGGCAAGTTCTCCCAAGTAACAAAGCACCTAATGAAGAAACGACAAAGAATGAAAGTTTCCAACTCAAGAGATAAGGTAGAATTCGCAGAACTGTCAAAACTGATCAAGAAGGCGAAAGTAAGTGATATTCGAAACTATAACGTAAGGAAGACTCAAGAAGCCGCAAAAAGTGTACTCAGCCTGAAATAAGTCAGAAAGAAACTTGGCATAGGGCAAACCAAAATGTATGCACTGAAAGATAAGCAGGGTAATATCATCATCAATCTGGAAGATATAGTAAAAGCAGCGGAATAATTCTATACTCACCTGTACAGTACCCAGAGGAGTCAGGATACCTCCATTAGATATAGTAATGAAAAGGATACAGAAAGTCCTCCTATAACTTGGATGGGGTCAGAAGGGCCTTGCAAGACATGAAACGAGGAAGAGCCGCAGAATAAGATGGAATAACAGTCGATTTAATCAAAGATTGAGGAAACATAATGCTGGGAAAACTGGCGGCTCTTTATACGAAATGTCTATCGACTGCAAGGGTCCCAGAAAACTGGAAGAATGCAAACCTTATACTAATCCGCAAAAAAGGAAACGTTAAAGAATTGAAAAATTCTACGCCCATTAGCATACTCCCAGTATTATATACCAAAATAATCTCCAATAGAATAAGGTCAACACTGGACTTTAGTCAACCAAGAGAACACGCTGGCTTCGGGAAGCTATACACTAAAATGGATCACATCCATGTCATTTATCAGGTTATCGAGAAATTCGCAGAGTACAATAAGCCTCTTTATATGGCTTTCATAGCATTTGAAAAAGCATTTGATTCAGTAGAGATACCAGCAGTCGTAGAGGCATTACGTAATCAAGGAATACAGAACGCTTACGTAAATACCTTGGAAAATATCTACAGAGGTTCCGCAGCTATCTTAATTCTACACAAGAAAAGCAGGAAGATAACCTATAAAGAAAGGGGTCAGACAGGGAGACACAGTCTCTCCAATGCTATTCCCTGCGTGCTTGGAAGAAGTATTCAAGCTATTAAACTGGGAAGGCTTAGGAGTAAGGATCGACGGCGAATATCTCAGCAACCTTCGGTTTGCCGATGACAGTGTTCTATTCAGCAGCAATGCAGACGAGTTACAACAAATGAGTGAGGACCTTAACAAAGAGAGTGTAAAAGAGGGTTTCAAAGATTAATATGCAAAATACAAAGATAATGAAGAATAGCCGGGCAAGGGAACAAGAGTTCAGGATCGCCAGCCAGCCTCTAGAGTCTGTGAAGGAGTATGTTTACCTAGGTCAATTAATCACAGGGAACCCTGACCATAAGAAGGAAATTCATAGAATAAAGATGGGTTGGATGGCATAAGGCAGACATTGTCAGCTTCTGACTGTAAGCTTGCCATTATCATTGAAAAGGAAGGTGTAGAATCAGTGCATTTTACCAGTGCTGACATATAGGGCAAAGACTTGGAGACTGACAAAGAAGCTTGAGAACGAGTTAAGGGCCACGCAAAGAGCGATGGAACGGAGCTTGCTAGGCATAACGTTAAGAGACAGAAAGAGAGCGGTTTGGATCAGAGAGCAAACGGGTATAGACGATCTTCTAATTGACATCAAGAGAAAAAAATGGAACTGGGCAAGTCATGTAATGCACAGGTTAGGTAACCGTTGGACCATTAGGGTTACAAAACGGGTACCAAGAGAATGGAAACGCAGTCGAGGACGGCAGAAGACTAGGTGGAGTGATGAAATGAGGAAATTCGCCGGCGCTAGTTGAAATCGGTTGGCACAGGACAGGGGTAATTGGAGATGGCAGGGAGAGGTCTTCGTCTTGCAGTGGACATAAAACAGGCTGATGATGTGATGATGATGAGAAGCTCGAGGCAGCGCAGAAGCTGGACTGTATGCATAGGAAGCGGCTACGGCCGCCAAGCTATTTGCAGTTGTCTTACCTCTACTACGGCTTTCTATAAGTATATTTCGTGACACGTGCCATTATACGTATTTTATAAGGGCAGAATTCTGTAATATTAACTTTTTATTCTGCTATCCAGTCTTCACCGTATTATTACGCTGGTTTTTTCCTTACCTATGAATATATACCACAACGATAATGATCTGGAAAGTGAAATATGAGCACACCGTATTTCGCCGTACCAGCAACGCGAGATGTAGGCGCATTACAAATGGCAATATCATGTAATTAAGAATGGCACATTGCTGCCTGAATGCAGGGGTCACGATAGCTGACAATCCGCCGCTTGACAGGCGCACCACCGTCTTATCTATAATTCATAGTCAGAAAGATGTGTCAGTGACAGACATAATCAATTCTTAGTTTGTCGTCATACCTGGATGCTTCCGGTCTACATGGGCACTTCGTTCCTCATTCTGCTCTGCCACGGTTTAACTGTAATTACACTGTGGTGCGGTGGCCAAAGGAGACATTAAGCTGGTTCCAAGTGCCGCTTTCTATTCCGTATTCAGCGATGGTCAGTGCAGTGTTATCTACGCATAAAAGTAGACCACGTTTTGTACTGCTTCGTTGGCGTGCAATGACACAATATATTGTGTGGCTACTAGCCTAGTGCACAAACCCGGCTATAAACATATAGCCGAGTTTCTTGAGTCTAACAACATCCTGTCTGCTTCTCAACATGGTTTTAGAAAAGGCCTCAGCACAGTCTCGCAGCTGGTAGAATTCGCCCACGACATAGGCCAGCCTCTCGATGCCGGTGACCAAATTGAGACTTTATTTGTCATTCTTTTAAAAGCTTTTGATACGGTAGCTCACACCAAACTCTTGCATAAACTTGAAATTATTTTAAATAACTCTAGTATTGTAAACTGATATCTAGCTTTGTCTCCCAACGGTCACAATATGCACTTTTTAACTAGTAAATCCCCGACAGTAGGTGTATGCCCAGTAGTACCACAGGGCTCCGTGCTTGTCCTCTCCTGTTCTTACTTTATATGAATGATTTCCCTTCCATTATTTCCTCAAAATACACTTATGTGCCGATGGTCATGTCATATACCGTGTCATCAAATTTCCATCTGATCACGTCGCTCTTAAAACCCGTTTTGAAAGGTTTTGCAGCTGGTGCAAACAGTGGCAGATCACGATCAACTTCAGGAAAACTGTCCTTTTATCATTTTCAAAGAGTCGTCCTCTATTCCATTTTACATAATCCTTTAGCAGCCAAACCTTAAACAGAGTTAACCAATATAAATATTTGAGAGTTGCTTTTTCGCACGATAAGTCAGGGCCTTCGCACATTGAACTAACATGCAAAAAAGCTCTTTGACACCTCGGTCATTTGCAGCGCACGCTCCGATCCACACCGAAGCACACTAGACTGTTAACCTATATAACCCTAATACGTCCAATATTGGAGTACGCCTCTATCACATGGAATCCCCATCATAAAAACACGTCAAATGGTTAGAATCAGTACAGAAAAAGGCTGTTAGGTTTATCTGTCGTCATTATGATAGATATTTTTCACCCTCTTCTAACCTTTCTAACCTGAGCTTTATCACACTACAGAAACGTGGTCACTTTGTTTGAAGTTTTTGCACATTTATGTATATTCACCCACGTTGTTCTTCCCAGGATTATATTTCATTTTTAGCCCCCTGAAGAATATCATGCTTCAGGGGGCTAAAAATGTTCAATATCATGCTCTAAATACTGTTCCATATAGCTCTCTTTGAGACGTACAGTTTTTTTCCCTCGTAATATTCAGGGCTGGAATACTTTGCCCTGGAATGTACGCGAATGCCCTTGAGATGAATTTCTTATTGCTATTTAGCAGTTGCATTGTATCTGTGAAATTCGTTGTTCTTTTCCTACTCGTGCTTTTCCCAAATGTCTGGCTACAGCATGTACAAATAAATAAATAAATAAATAAATAAATAAATATGGCAAAGCGAACAGTGTAGGTGTGTATAGTCTATTTCAGCAAGTGTATGTCTTAAGATTTACATAACAATCATTATCGCATCACGCGCATGAGTGATAAACTACTCGTCATTATTTTCTGTGCCTTATATCGTTTATATCTCCAGCTTGTACAGGAATCAGTTATTGTGGAGGAAACAGGCCATATAAACTGCCGACATTTTTAATGCCGTTATATAAATCAATAGTCTGAAAGTTCAAATATGTTCTGTCAAGAAAAAGGAAGAGTCACTGAGGAAAATCCTTAAATAATAAACGAGTGCAGTGCAGATGATTTCGCCTACAACTGTTTTATGGTTCGCCAGTATTGTGCAGTAGTGTTATGTTTTTGCTAGCCGTTATATACGAGTATGGGCCTTTTTTGTAATTCTTATATACTGTGACAACGCTGCGAGATTTAATTCAAAAATTTGAATACATATAACACACGCTCAACATGAACACTAAAGAATTGTGCATATCGACAACCTGTAACCCGTGAGCACTTGCCGCTTCTGTATGTTTCTCTTCCTCCTTTTTGTTTAAATTAAAGAAAAATAAATAGAATAATTCGCATTATAATTGTGATGGCTGATCTGTTTCATGTAATACATAATAGTAATAGCGTGTGCACGTTCGTGGGTGTTATGCAGTTGATTTATTCGGGCTTGTCACATTGTTTTCTTAGTTATTGTCTATTTTCTATTGGTTGTGCTTTATTGACTTATTGTGTATTATTGACCTTATGTTTATGTCCAATCGCAGAAATAGTGAGACGAGCAGTTTCGTTGCAGTGTTTTCTGATTTTTAAACAAATGTTCAATGCACTGTTCACCTACGTTTGCCAAAGCTGCTTTATTGCCGAAATGTTTTCATATCGTCTCATGTTATCTTATTTGGTCATGTAGTAATTTCTTCGTTGTGCGCAAGCCGACGACAAAATAGCTGCAACATTTACAGGTACATCTCAGTAAATGACTCAATCGTAAATCAACTTAAATAAACAAGGCCTTGAGTTAATTACTTGAGCAATCCAAGGTAACTTTTCTATGCAAATGAGAGGGTGGTATCTTTACTAGTACGAACGATGAATAATGCCTTCCGCGTTCACCTTAAAAGCGTGTAAAGCCGGAAAGGAGAAATGAAATAAGGTGTATCTCACAGGCGTATACACTGCCAAGAACAAGTAAACAGGCGAAAGCGTAAAATAAAGATTTCTAATAGCGTTTTTTGAATAAGCTCTGGAAGAATCACAGAGAAAGATATGTTTGCGAAACAATCACAGTTCTTTAGGATCCCTCATCTACAGCTGCACCAGGTTAAATCCCAAAACCGACTGGCATTGTTATTTGGGAAGTTTCGTAACGATGCGTGGCCGCCACTCCCGTGACCGCGCATACCGCAGAACGCTGCGGTTGCCGAAGCACTGCGACCACCGCGCAAGGTTAAAAAAACACCCACATAATCGCAGCCTACGTCGGGCCGCTCGAGTGGTGACTCTGAAGCGTCATTCAAGACACACGGAATTATTATCCACTTACGGCGGTGTTTTCTCTACGTCCTCCTTAAATGAAAAGATTTAAAACCGTAAATATTTTCGCAACCAACACAAAATTGTTTCCTTTTACTTCCTGTTTGGTTGTTGCCTCGGCTCTCTCCCTTAATTGATTGCTTAATTTCTCAGCGCCTTGCGACTCTTGTTTTCCGTTGCCAATTTTGCACGAAACGTGCTTTACAATTAAGGAAAGACAAGACGAGGTAACGGCTGACATTCATATTTAGTTCAGTTTAGCGGTTATTGCAGGACATGATTGAAACTTTCATATTTCTTTGGAATGGCTTTGAAACGTTGGTCGTTGAAAAGATAACACCAGGTTAAAACACGTTGGCGGGCTAGTTGGTTTGAATCCATGATAAAGTGTCTAAGCGCAACTGAATGAGGACGTAGAACGAAACATATGCATGGAGACAGCACTAACCTTCAACTATATATTTTCACCAACATCGATAAATACATACCGTACGAGCGGAAACAAACAAGACAGCAAAAGAAGGAACATTCAGTGGTGCATGTCGATGAACCGTACACATGTCCAAGGCATGGTAAAAACATTGCGATAGTTACAACGATAAACCAAGGAATCGTATCTCTTTTTCAAATAACGACACTGCTGGCTTGCTCACTCACCTTTCCTCTAATTTTGCAATTTCATAGGCGTCCGTAATCTCCGTTGTCATCCTCCTATGAGCCGTATACAAAATAGAAGTGCTCTCAAACATGGTTTTGCAGGGACAATCTCGGCAATGAATGCCCAAATGACCCGAGATTACACTACTAACGTTATATTGCTGTTCTTTTAGTCTCTCATTAATGCATCTGCCAGTTTTACCAACCTACGTTCTTCGGCGCCAAAGCGGAGTGACATTAACAACGTTATGAGTGAAGGTTACAAATGGCTTGCGGTGTTGAGTAGCACATGTGTTCCTTTTGTAATTCTCTTAACCTATTTGCATAGCTTCTGTAGACGCTCAGGGGCATAGAAAACCACGTCCACCTAGAATTTGCCGCTATTCTTCTGAGATTAGGTGAAATGCAATGAATGTATGGTACCACATAAACTTTCTTTGGACTCTCATTGGAACTGCTTCCTTTCGATCCGTTTTTACATTTCGTGCTGAAGCCCTACGCGACAGGTGTGCATACGCATCGGGTAACCAGAGTGTGCCAGGCGCTTGGCCTGATCCCTGGAACTGGTTTTCACTTTGTGGTCAGATGAGTTCATCAGAATTATTCAAATATGATGTGACTACTGCGAGTTTGGCGAGCTTTGAATGAGGGGAAAAAAATGGTAGGACATGCTTATTGCCTCTTGGCTGATAGCTCCAGTAGACCTTTTGAGGTGAAAAGTACAATCCCAAATCTAAATACATTATGAAATTGCCTACGGCGACTTCATGCGTCAACGACAAAGGGCACAACACTTCAGTGAACGAGGTTACGGTTTTTGAAACCACGGAGTTAAAATTATCTGATTCGTTATTGAAAATAATTAAGAAATCGTCAACAAATTTGAACAATTTCACGACATCTGGGGCCCTATAACGTAAAACTATTCCAATATGTTTTTATTCCAATCTCCTGACGTCAAACTTGTGTAACAGCCGACGCAAGCATCGGGCGGTCACCCGCAGGGTTCTCTCAACAGACCAATCAAACGCTCTCCTCGTTCATAGGAGGTCACTTTTGTTTGCTTGAAAAACGAATAACATTGCCTACGCAGAGCGGCTTGTCTTATCTAATTGGCTCGCAAGAGGTGAGGAGCATGCTCAAGTGGAGGGGGATTCGGTGGGGCCGAGCCACTGCACTGAAAATCGATAACCGGATGAGAAGGATGGTGCCGGCTTCTGTGATTGGTCCGCTTTCCCTTACTTAGCTTACGGTGGCTCGTCGACAATCGCGGCGGCATGCAACTTAAGCTTAAGAATGACGCTAAAATTGATCCTCAACAAAAAAGAGTGGGAAGAACGAGGTTGTAAACGTCCCGAAAGTGCTCGAAAACGTTACACGGCCACACAAAAAGCTTTATTACGCGCAAATAAACCCATGCTCTCCGGCAAGTGCGATTAGCCAGTGCCTGAGCGATAGGCGGCAGCCATCTTTTATTCCTTTCGGAATGGGGCAGCCTGCGGCTATTCAGAAGAAAATTCAGTTTTGTTCGGCGTATTAATGCACCTTCAACGCGTACACGTCACTTTGACGTGGTGAGTCCTTGCGGTTTTGTGACGTTGCGTGAAAGGCAGGTGAGGTGGGTGCAGCCCGAAACCTTTTGGCCAATAGCCGAGGGCTAATGGCGAAAAGGCGACGAATTAGAAATTATTATTTTTCCTTCGTTCGGTCAAATCATACATAATCAGTGTGTACACGTCACATAACATCGGTAGCTATCGCGGTTTTCGTGACGTCGCGTGAAAGACAGGTTAAGGGGGGGTGGTCCAAAAAAGTTTTTCACTAATCGCGGAGGGCTGATTGCAGAATTCGAATAGAAAAGTTTGGAATGGTTTTACGTTATAGCGCCTCTGTGTTATTTTTCAGGTGTTCATTAAGAACCTGGTCACGGTTAGCTAGATATAAGTCACTTCAGCAGGGAGCAATACACGCCCCGATGGGTATGCGCCATCTTTTTGCTTGACATTTCCCTCCGAAGTCGCGTAAGTCGAGTTAACATAAAAGCTAAAATGTTCTAAAAATCTGTCGCAGGTCAAACCGGAAGGGTTTTGAAATCCAAACACTTCAAAATTTTGAGTCCAGTTAGTTACACATTTCGTCACGTCATTCTGCACGAGAGAATAGTACAGGTCTATTGGGTCAATAGAAAAAGCAACAAGGTTCCTGTCCTGGCAGTCGTTAAAGAATTCCACCAGTTGTTAAGACTTAGTTACCAAAAATGGGTCGTCAATTGGCAAGAGCTTTAAGTACTTTTGTAAAAACGTCGCTACATTTTTCTGCCGCTCTGACACCATAACTAGGTGGGGACATTCCGGCTTGTACGTTTTTGCTCAGAAAAACAAATCAAAGTCCCCCTTTATACTTTTTTCTATAGACCAGGATAAGCGATCTACTTTCAAACATTTGCATAGCTTCTTTGCTCGTTAAACACGTAGTACTAACATCGTATTTTAATAATTCTATCATGAAGTCAAGTGACCACAAGGTGGAAACCAGTTTCAGAGATCAGGCCAAGTACCTGGCAGATTCTAGTTACCCGATGCGTATGCTCACGTCTGTCGCGGAGCGCTTGAGCAGGAAGGGTAAGAACCCATCGAAGGGAAGTAGTTTCACTGCTGGAGAAAAGATGGTTGCTGTGGTACAATACATTCATTGTACTTCACATACTATCAGAAGAATAGCGGGAAATTCGGGGGTGGGCGTGGTTTTCTCTTCCCCTGAGCGTCTACAGAAGTAACACCAAGAGGTTAATTCAGAAAATAACGAGAGGAACGGATGTTCCATATATATATATATATATATATACTCAACATCGCAAACAATTTGTAACCTACACTCATAACGTTGTCTATGTCATTCCGCTTTCGTGCGGAAGAATGAATGTTGGTCGAACTCTCACATGCATCAATGATGGACTAAAAGAGCATCAATGTAACGTCACTAGGGTAATCTCGGGTCATTTGGGCATTCATTCCCCAGATTGTCCCTGCAAACCCATGTTTGAATGTGCTTCTATGTTGTGTAGGACTCATAGCAGGATGACAAAGGAGATTGTGGAGACCTTTGAAATTGCAAATTTAGAGGAAAAGTGCGTGAGCAAGCCATCAGTGTCGCTATTTGAAAATGAGATACGATTCCTCGGTTTATCTTTGTAACTATCGCAATGTTTTGACCATGCCTTGGACACGTGTTCGGGTCATCGACATGCACCACTGAATGTTCCTTCTTTTGCTGTCTTGTTTGTTTCCGCTCAGAACTACAGAAAGCTGAGCTAGTTGGTAAGGATTCATTATGCAAAAAAGAGGTCTACACACCTCACCTCTTTTTTGCATAATGTTTCCACTCGTACGGTATATATTTATTGATGTTGGTGAAAATATATAGTTGAAGGTTAGTGCTGTCTCCATGCATATGTTTTGTTCTACGTCCTCGTTCAGTTGCGCTTACACACTTTATCATAGATACCACTGGGGCCTTTCCAGCGGCAGCACCTTGAGATTTCGGAACAAAAATCGAAATAATGGAAAGGCGGAAACATTCCCCGTTTTTAGTGGGTAGAATATCAATATGTTTCAATCCCTCAGTTCAGTGTCCTTTCCCTTGTCCAGATCACCGACAGCTACTACGCCTCGGCCATAATAGTACTGCACCAGCAGCCCAGTGTTGACTGTCGAATAGCTGTCAAGACTCAAGATTGATTTGGTGGTGCTTTAGCAATGTGTGTGAGGAGTGGAAACATGGGCATGGGGGTATGCTGCTTGATTTGGGGGGGGGGGGGACGGAGAAGGGGTCGGGCCCTCCCTGAGTACGTGCCTTGGCGCGCATGAACACCGGCACTACCGGGGGGATGGGGGGCGGCATTCCCGTTGCGGTGTGGGAGATAGACAGTTTATGCCGTTGAGCATACGTATGTAAAAGGAGACCTTGTGGCAACGTCGCGCGCGAGTATGGTTCCGCCTCAAAGCCATTGTACCGGGCCAGCTGCACCGAAGTGCGCGAAATTCGAGCAAGGTGGCCATGTGGCGTTCGTTAAAGTGATGTCGGGCTGTGTGTTCCAAAAAACGGAACAGAAAAGGGGGCGGCCACAGCTAGTGTTCATTGCTGATGGTCTCACCTATTTTGAAAAGATGTGTCATATACAAGAACTGATTGTTTGAATTTGAGCGATGAAAGGAAAAATAGAGGTGCCGCCTCAATACGCAAGGATATCTTCACTTATACTTACTGTACATACTATCAGGGATCATCAGAGGTACTGCATGTACATAGTTATCTTGCAATGCACCCATAATTATCACAATATTTAGATTGCACACAATGCATAGGCAATTAGCAAAGGCAAATAATATGGTAGGCAAGATTATAAAGTAATACATCGTAATAACATTACGAAAAAGAAGAAGTAATCTAAAAGGTACCAAATTGACAGAGGTGAACAAAGTAGTGGGTATTATTTAAAAGATAATCCACCGCACTAAATTCAAGAATAACAAGAGGTAATAAAATAGGCTTGCAATTAGCAATGATGGCATGCAGTAACTGCCAAATAATACAAGGCAATAGATTCAAGAATAAAGAACAAGAAAAGAGGTAAACAATTTGCAAAAATAAACAATGGTGCTCAGTAATGATACAGTAATACAAGGTATAAAAGTTAGGTTTACAAAAGATGCAACAATCTATAAGATACGTTTCAGGTGTCGATCAATAAATTGGGATTATGTGCACAATATAATGAAATAAAAAAAGGCACAGAAATAAATGGTCACGCAGGTAGGTCACAATTATGAAGCATGCAATTCATTTTCGGCTAATGTTTAAGAAGCAGATGAGGTTGGGCAGTTTGTAAAAGTACACCCTCAGTCAATACCGGATTAAAACAACGCATATAATTAGCAAAGTAGATCAAAATTTCGACGCTGATAAACGGCTCACTTCAAGTGGCCTACTGCGTATGTGTCCTATTTTATGCGGCTCTTGCATATGCGGCGCGCATTTAAACGGCCCCATTCGTTGTAGAGAAGGGTCGCTTGGAAAATGTCACGCATAACGCCAAATCTTTATGCGCTATTTCAGATAAAATCTATCCAGCTTATTAATTAAGGGGCTCAAATATTTATGCGGCTAAAGTTTATGTGGCCCAACAGGCATTTTTCATGAAATCATGTTTTTTTTACGGACAGGTACCACCCAGAATCGTTTTCCATGAGGTTTCATACATGTAGCTTAAAACCATATTATATGAAATTGGTAATACTCATCACACAACCATCGAAACACACAGTACACAAACATGGACACACTGGGACTCGAATCCGCGTATACGCGTGACAACCGAACACTATAAACACTACACCACATCACTACTCTGACACGTAGGATTCGCATAGCTATTTGTACATACATTTGTGCTCCGAGGCTGCCGTTTTATGTCGATTAGTCACCGTCGATGACTGTGTGTGGTATACAAATAGTTCGTGTAACTGTTCCCGATGCTTATGTGGTTGGTATGTGGATGTATTTAAATAAGTAGCAGTATACGACTACCGCTTTGAACAGCTGTCATGTGCGGAGGTAAAGGCTAAAAGGAGTGAGATAACCGACCATGGGAGCCGCACGAAAACAAAAACTGCTTTGCCAGGCGAATGTTATTCTTCAATGTTTTGTCTTTATTCGCTATGCTGCCGATTTTTCGCTGCAATCGCTGTTTAACTGGGAACTTGGCATTGTCTGAGAAACTTTGAACCTTGTTCACAAGGCTCAGTCAAATATGTTCCGCCGCCAACATGCTCACCTGCAAATACAGGTAACTGCCCTTGCTTCATAGTTGCGCTGCCTCGACGGTATAACGGCAATACGGCTCCACTATTCTGAGACGTCCAATAAGCGGACGGTATTTTGCCGGCACGTCTAAGTTTGTTCAACCGACGAATATTTCTATTAGCTTCCGCTGGCCGCAGCAGGGGTGCCCCGTCCGTAAGAGTGAAATGTATAGCTTTTCTGAGTACGAGAAAAATGCTCTCTAACCGTGCGTTTTATGCTGCTGCGTTGTAGTTACTGATTCAGTGCTTATATTAAAGCAGTAAGGCGCGTCACTGTCTCCGTTCGTCAGTTTACCGTAACTGTATTGCAAACATCGGAAGCTTCACTGCTTTCCACACAATAGCTTGTTTACAACTCTTTACCGGCCGGGCACATGTAACGTTGCGACTAGCTACCGTAGCCCAGCCTGCAGTGCCATCGATGTTCAAAGAAGGAAGGGAGGAAAGAAATCAAGGCGCGGGTAAACAATTTATATTGTGGGGCTTAGCATCCCGAAACTACTGTGGATTACGAAGGACGCAGTAATGGAGAGGTAGGGGTTAATTGTGACCACTAGTGACTAATTAACCTGCTCCCCAAAGGGTGACACAACCGTTTTTGCATTTCAGTCGGAATGCGGCAGGCAGGGCCGAAGCGCTAGAGCCACCAGGTTAGCGCGGCATTGGTGGTCAAAATAGCTATTCAGCTGTTTGAAGATGTATAACGGGGAGCGATTTTGCCCGCGTATTGAAGCTGACAACGGCTCCATTCCTAGCCTTTCAAGTCGATGGCTCTGACGCAAAATGAACATGGAATAAACGCCATTCAGTTTCAGTTTATTATTAATTAAAGGTACATAGTTGCTTGTTAATAGTATACAGGCGAGGGTCCCAAAGTCAAACGACTGCAGTGGAACCCACGGTTAAGAAGATTGGTAAAAACGGTACAGCAGTATAAAATTATGCTATCTACAAGTAAATAAAAAGTGAACAAAGTAGTGAAAAGGAATACCTTCACTTCTTATGCAAGGAGTCATACATGCATACTATTTACATACATACACACTATTTAACAAGTGAAGTACAAACTTTATATACAAAATAAGGGAATCAGAGCAACTATATTTATACAAAATGAATTTTTTAAAGATCATTTTTCAACGCAAGCAAAGATGTTTATGATTTAAGGGCATGGCGCAAGTCATTCCACAATTTATTCGCCGAGGAGAAAGAAGTCATCTTGCCATAGATCGTGTTGCATTTGGGTAATGGAAAGTTGGGATTATGGGCAAACCTAGCGCTATTGGTATTTGCGAGAAACCTAGAGTCTATTAATTGACACGCGAGCTGTTGGTTAAGTGATTTAAGCACATTGATAAGTAAATAAAGTTTTAACAAGCCAGCTATAGCAAGAATGAAGTTAGCCTGAAGGAGGCGCAAAAGCATTGAGTAAGGGAACTTTGGTAATAATGTGGATGGCCTGGTTCTGAATGTGCTGTATGAACTAAAGGTGACAGTTATATGTATTTCCCCACGAAGTAATGCCATATGTGATGTGATTATGTATGAAGGCAAAGTGTAAAGACAATGAGACGTGAACAGAAAAAAAAAATGGACGAGAATTAATAAGAATTCTTATACCAAAAGCAGTTTTTTGTTTAACATAAGCTATACGATTATTAAACTTCAAGTTAGGGTCTAATTTTAGGCCAAGGAAAGTTACACAATGAGCCGCTGACATAAATGATGGCCTGTGGATACTTGGGGTAGATAAGGGAGAATTTTTTTAGATGTTTTAAAAATCATGACTCGAGCTTTAAGTGGCTTTAAAATTAGGTTGTTTAAACAATACCATTAAATAACTTTGGTCAATTCGTTATTCAGCTTAGTGATTAGCGTTAACAATTTATGTGACATGGTAATGGTGGTATCATCAGGGTAAAGGACAACTTCAGGAAGATTAATGCATTCATGTCAATCATTGTTGTAGATACAAAACAATAAAGGCCCAAGTATGGAGCCCTGCCGTACCCCTTGAATAATGACCTTAAGATTTGAATAAATGCCGCCTATGCAGACCAATTGTTCGCGATTAAGTAATCTTTTTAAAAGGTTAAAGGTGAACCAATTACACCCAAATGATTCCAGTTTAGTAGATAAAATATCATGATTAATGGTGTCAAAGGCTTTAGCAAAATCAAGAAATACAGAACCGAGGAGATCGCCGTTCTCGATGGAAGACCTTAAGAAATCGCTTAATGGTAGTTAATATAAACTGGTTGAACCACGTGCACGGAAACCGAATTGGCAAGGCTTTAGCAACTTAAATTTGTTAAGGTACTTGTTACGACGTCTCAGAAATATTTTTTTATATAATTTTGCTCATTGAAGACAGAATAGAGATAGGGCGATTGTTTAAGACCTCTGTAATATCACCATTTTCTATGCACCGGTATTAACTTGGCATTCTTAAGTAAGCTCGGAAAGGTACCACATTTAAAAATGAGACTAATTATATAGCTTATTATTTCCACAATATATGAAGCAGCGAACTTTAAGTGATAAGCACAAATATTATGTAAGCCCCTGCTAGAGTTTTTCTGTTACATTTAGGATTGTAGAACACACCTTATCATGGGTAAGAGGAAAGACAAAAAATGAATGGTTACAACCTGTAAGAGGATAAGATGAAGCTACTGACTCTTATTGTATATCGCATAGAAGTAATCAATAAACGAGTTAGCAATGCCGGATGCCTCAGTGTAGATTTGTTGTTTATAATTTATTTTATCAATTATTATACTAACCTGTGGTCTAATCAAAAAGTCATTGAAACGTTTCCATTTTATCATGGGGATATATTTTGTCTTAGCAAATTATTTTTCATAAAAAAGTCGTTTTGATTTTTTTAGATGGTTATTGTACAAGATGCTATATTTTTATACCCAAGTTTTAGACCCACATTGAATGGCTTTTTTTTCCTATATAGATTATCTTTCTTTCGCATGCTAGTTAACACACCTTTGTTAACCAGGGACTCTCGGGAAATTTAAATATTTTCTTGCATTTCACACTTTTAGTGTTAGCATACACAGCTTTAAGAAACAAGGAGCAGAAATTATCTAACGCTCTTTCGGGATCATGAAAGTTGCCAATGGAAGACCAGTCAGTGCCATGAATTGTATTGATAAAGTTGTCCTGATTTAAGCTAGAAGCAAAATGGCACGTGTTATAGCGAGGTATTTTCGCGGCAAAAGTTACAAATACGGGAAGATGATCAGTGATAAGTAGATAAATGACGCCTGCGTGTAGCGTTGGTGTGATATTGCTTAACGCGTGGTCAAGAAGAGTACCAGTTCCATTGGATGAAAATCGCGTAGGGGATGAAATTAGTGAGTCAAGCCCGAAACCAAGAAAGCAATCAGTATATGCTATTGTGGTGTTGTTATGCGTCCAATAAATTAACACTGATGTCACCAACCAGTAAAACTTTCTTGTTTTCAGCCGATATTATGTTGAGTACTGCGGCAAGATTACGTAGAAAACCCGAGAAAGATGAAGGTTTGGAAGGATAAATGCATGCAATTATCAAATTATTCATATTGCAGGAAGTGGAAACATGGATTCACAGTTTAAAACATTCAAAGGCAAGTCAAGCCTACGCTTGTACTTAATTTCAAACGATGTAAATATAGCCGAGCCGCCCTAACCACCACAATCACGGTGACAATATTCTGAATTGTACGAGCGAAAATCATACAGATTGGCACCACAAGAGCCTAACCACGTTTCAGTAACACACAGAAATGAAAAGGAATGACAGAACGATTCAGAGACGGCCACAATGCTGTCATAATTTTTGCACAAACTACGCGCATTGATGTGCAGTAACGAACAGGCAGAATTAGAGAGCAATGATTTTGTTTCGTCAGGTGAAATAGTGCCATGATGATATAAAACAAAGATTATGAAACAGAAAAGATAAACTGCAGAGCTCAGTGTCAAGTCATTACGAGAAAATAAGATTCCCCATTTATCCAAAAGACCCTGCTGTCATCAGACTTACGATCCTTGATATGACAATTCTCAATCCACAGGAACCGCCATTTCTTTTCCTCTTTAGAGCAAGCGCTTTGCTAAACAGCTTCTTATTGGTCATAGTAAGATGTTCGTTGACAAAAACAGGACTATCATTACTTCCAGACATCCCGATCTGGGACGTACGCAGACGTGCTTTACGCGCTTTGCGAAGGAATTCATTTTTCTTTTCGCGTGAACAGAATCGCGCGAGCATGCTTTTTTCGGTTTTTTTGCTGGCCACACACTGAACTGCATCAATGTCTGTCGATGAAACAGGGTATTCAATTAGTCCTCCAATGGTTTTCCATATAACTGCGCAATCCTCGCCTTGTGTACAAGGGATGCCTTTGATTTCAACGTTATTCAGCCTGCTGTATTGCTCCATATCTGCAATCCTCTTGGACAGCTGTTCGTTTTCGGCCCTCAGCATTTTGTTTGAATTGACCGATTCATCGACAGACGAGCGTGCTGAATCATATTGGTCACTCATAAAACGCACACTCTCAACAAGTGAACCGAGGTTACCAAGACCCTGATCTTGTAGCTTTTTGGAAATTTTAGACACAAGATCATCAATCAGGTTATCCAGTTTAGCATGAAGCAAGGACTCAAGGTGCTCAATTTTCTTGGCAAGTTCAGTATTAGTAGGCATATTGCTTAGCAAGCAAAATCACAAAGCAACACTTATGGCAGCAGCCGCAGATGAGTACGCAACATGGACGAAAATAATTGTATGGAAGTATGTAACCAACCTGTAGCGGGGAGAACGAATTCTTACTAGCCGTCCAATTCCTAAGTCCGCTGTTTAAAAAGTTCCCGAGTACGTTGGTGGTTCCCTCATATATCCTCCGACGCAGCTAGCGCCGGCGTAGTAGTGTCCTGGGGCGAGCAACACAACGCGAATGGCCGCACAAGGCGTCGATAGCGAAGACGATGTCAATCTTCCGGCAGCCATGTAGCGCAGTCGCAGTTGGGCACAGGAGAAGGCGCACCAGGGTGGCACGTGCAGGCACGAGCATAGCTGCGACCATTGTCTTGGGCTGCATTTGTATGATCAGCATTACCTCAATGAGCACTTTCTGCTGTCTGGAATGCAAGCATTTCTCCGTGCGGAGGACGAGCCATATTCATGCACAAAGTACCTTTAGTTATGTCCACACACACACACACTCACACACACACACACACACACACACACACACACACACACACACATATATATATATATATATATAATAAAATATGACAACTGTATTCAAGTGGACGGGCTGCATTAAGCACGCACGACGCTATTGTGCTGTGTGTCATGCAAAGTAAGGTGTGCCAGGCAGTGGTTGCAAGCAGGTGAGATGCACTGGGCGCACCCGCCACGGTTGCTTAGTGACTATGGTGTTAGACTGCTAAGCACGCGGTCGCGGGACCGAATTCCGGCCACGGAGGCCTCATTTAGATGGGGGCGTAATGCGAAAACACCCCTGTAGTTAAATTTAGGTGCACGTTAAAGGATGCCGGGTGGTCGAAGAACCCCAGGTGGTCGAAATGCGGCGTGCCTCATAATCAGATAGTGGTTTTGGCACGTAAAACCTCATAATTTTTTTTTGGACTGCACGCTTGCTTACCCAATTATCTCGAAGAAAAAATTAAATCGAGATTAAGCTATCCTGTACAGTAGATGAGTGTCTCT